>NC_056744.1:1115556228-1115666228 GCF_019279795.1 Protopterus annectens | reverse complement strand
GTATTTTCTGTTATCCATCCACTCGTCAAGGTTTCTCTTGAAGAGTGTTAGTGAGGGGCTTTGCCTAATGTAGTTAGGAATTTTGTTCCAAAGCATGGGGAGTCTCTGTGACAGGAATCCATCCCTCCAGCATGTTCTATTTATTGTTGTGGTGAGGTTTAGCTCACTAGAGCGAGTAGCTCGCAGTGACTTGGATTACTTTAGTTAGAGCATGTCCATCAATTCTGAGTTGGACATGGCTTTGTATATCAGGCAGAGATCACCTCTGAGTAAGCGATATGCCACTGAGTACAGCCGGAGTTTTTCCAGTTGGGCTGCATAGAACATATGTTTAAGGCCAGTAATCCTCTTGGTGAGGTACTTTTTTGGTCTTTCCAGCTGTTGGAAGTGTCTTGTGAGGTACATCCCAAAGGGGGCATTGTACTCTATGATGGGTATGATGAGTGACGAGTAGAGGGGCACTATAACCTCTTTATTTCTTAATGCAAACCCTTTAGTAATTAGATGGGCTACATAGAAGGATTTCCTAACTACTTTGGCATTATGATTGTCAAAGAAGAGATTACTATCTACCTGGGTCCCCAGATCTCTTATTACCTTTTCTGTATTAACGGGGCTGCCACCTATGTGGTAATTCATGCGTGTTTTGTTTTTCCCAAATGGGATGACTATGCATTTTAGGCATTTAGCTTGAGACCATGACTTTGACACCAGGTGTCCGTCTCAGTAAGGCCCTTTTGGAGAATATCCATGTCAGCCGGAGAGTCAACTGTGGCTCCCAGTTTGCATTAATCAGCGAACTTGGTTAGCCATAGTCCTCCTGTGTTTGCCTGTACTTCTGAAAAGTATATGTCGAACAGTAGGGGTCCCAGGACCGAGCCTTGTGGGGCACCACTTGTGACTGGTTTAGAGTCGGACCTGGAGCCCACTATTCTTACCGTGTGAGTTCTGTCTGTAAGCCAGTTGGCAACCCATCTCGTGACGTAGGGGTTTATGTTCAGGCTGGTGAGTTTTTCTATAATTCCCGAGTGGGGAATGGTGTCAAAAGCCTTGGTGAGGTCAAGGTAGGCTGTGTGAATGAACTTTCCCTCATCTAGGGCCTTGGTGACTGTCTCGAAGAAGTCAACCAGGTTTAGTAGGCATGATCTGCTCTTAACAAAGCTGAACTGGGTCCAGTCAAGTGTTTGGGGGTTCCCAGTGTCTTTGTTAATGAGTTCCATGATGATGCGCTCCATAGCCTTGCAGACCAGGCTAGTCAGGCTTATGGGGTGATAGTTAGCAAGGTCAGTTGTGGCCCCTCCTTTGTGGAGCGGAATAACCGTTGCTGTGCACCATTCTATGGGCACGTAGCTTGTGGAGAGGCTGAGGTTGAACAGTGTGTTTAGGTGGGGGGTTAGTTCATTCTGTAGTTCGTGCAAGACGCAGCCTGGAACACCATCTGGCCCCATTGATGCTGTGCTTTTGGCTTTTGAAAGGGCTGTTTTCACCTATGCATCTGTGATTTCTGGGACACTACACTTTTCCAGTATTGTTGTGGGCCCTATTGCAGGTGAGAGGGGGGTGAAATTTGCACTGAATCTATCTGCCAGGATGTTGGCAATATCAGTAGGTTCAGTATATTTTGTGCTATTTTGCACTAGCTCACGGCATATCTGTGAGTTGCCACTTAGATTCTTGACATAGCTAAAGAAGGCTTTGTGGTTATCTTTCGAAATCCTTGGCTATTTTTCTTTCAAAGTTAGCCTTGGAGGATTTTATGAGGGACCTTAGTTTCTTATTGATACTGATCAGGGATGTCTTTCCTTCTTGGGATTTGCTTTTTTCCTGAACTAGTTTCCTCCTTCTGTTGTATAGCCTGATTATGGCAGGGGTCCACCAGACTGGTTTCTTTCTCTTATGGGAGTGAGTCTTGGTTTTGCTAGGAATGGCATGATACATGCATCCTTGTAGGTGCTCATAGAGTGCATTTGTAAAGGTTCCTGCATCTTGGACACTGTTATCCTTTAGCGTGGGGGCTGTGAAACGTACCACCTCTGTCTTAAGTAAGTTGAAGTTTGCTATAGAAAAGTTTTCACTGTGGTTTCCTTGGTTGGGGGTGGTGGTGTGGTGTGGTGTGGACATCCAGAGTGATTAGTTTATGGTCTGATCTAACCAGTGATGGGTTGACCTCTGGTGCAGAACCCCTGTCGCCCATGTTGGTGATGACCAGGTCCAATATGTTTTCACCTCTGGTATGGGAGTTTACCAGCTGATCCAGGGCATTTGAGATGATAAATTCCAGGAAGCACTGGACATGGGAGTTTGTACTTGAGTAGTTTTCACAGTTAAAGATAGGTAATTGAAATCGCCCAATATCAGGGTGTTCGGTAGGATCTTCATGTTTTCCACTGTCTCTGGAAAGGCAGAGTGGTGGTCCTGGGTCATGGAGGGTGCTCTGTAGCAGGCCCAATTTGCATTGCAGATTTGCCTGATGTCAGTTGCACATGGATGATTTCAGAGGTATCATGCAGCGCCACTAACCTGGAGGCGTAGGCATCCTTGATGAATATGGATATACCCCCTCCTTTTTTGTTTTGGTCCATGTTCTGTGGCTGAAATGTGTGGTGTGAGTTGTACCCCGGTAGTGCTGGGGTGCTCTGTGGAGCCTTGAACCAGGTTTCAGTTACTGCACAGATGTCGATGTTCTCCATACTGAAGAGTGCTTTGAGCGCGTACATTTTGAGATTTTAAACTCTTGGCATTGAGTAGCATAACCCTCATTTTTTATTTGTGCTGTTTACGGAGGTGGGTTTGACTTTTGAGTCTTGCCTAAAAAAGGCACTATGGGGGCAGCAAGAGCCTTGGCCAGTATTTGAAAGCCTAGGCTTGTCGAGCATGTTGTCCCAGCTGACAGACACTGGATCCCCTTTGAATGACACCAGAAGCTTAGCCAATTGTTGAAACTGATCATTTTTTCTTTATACTGTGGTATCATTCTTGGTGAGGGCAGGATGCTACTCAGGGTCAGGGTCATACCAGCCTGGGCTACATGATCAGAGAGCTCTTCCATGTCTCTTTTCATGTAGTCCAGGGAGGTACGTCTCAGGTCATTCACACCAACATGAACAATGACAGGGTGATATTTGTACTTGTTCTGGAGTGACCTGAGTGCTTGTGTTATGCGGCAGATTCTGGCTCCTGACAGGCAGCTAACAGTAACCTTCTCCTTGTCCAGCCTAGTGAGTGAGATGTCAGTGTGCCTGACTATAGAGTCGCCTATTACTAGTGTGTTAGGTATGTTATTTCGCCTTAAAGGCTGTGATTGTACAGCACATTGACTTTGTGTTTTATGTGTTGTCTGGTTTGTGACGGGAAGTGCAGATTTTTTGGGTGTTTGCTTTGGAGGTCTCTGATGCTTTTGCAGGTTTTTACTTAGAGCCTCCGAGTATGATTGTGTGTATTTATGTGTAGGGTTCAGGCGCCTAGGCAGCGAGACATTTCCCTGTGGTACATTTGACTGGGGACACATGGCTGAAGTGACATTCAGCTGCAGAGAAATATGGCTGTTTGCAAATTCCCTGTGGGCAAAGAGAAGCATACGCTGCCATGCTCACAACTTCAGCAGTCAAATGCACAGGGGGAAAACAATGTCAATGTTCCCCACGGGAACATGAGACAGCAGGGTAATATGGCAGGCATCAGCAGCAGGCTGGCCAGAGGGCATGTCAGTGGCCGTAAAAATGCAGTGCACAATGGGCAGAGCCTTTATAATTGGAGTGTGTAGACCACTGCGCCGTTCACAGTGTCTAGAGAACATTAACTAAAACACATACTGGAACATAAATGTGACTACAGTACCCTGCAAGATTTCCTCCATACTGTAACACACTTTTACATATTGTAGGTGCATAAGTATGTACTGTACACTGAGCACAACACTCATTACTTCTTCTGCCACCATTCATTTGGTTATTAAAGCTGTGAGCATGGCAGCGTATGCTTCTCTTTGCCCACAGGGAATTTGCAAACAGCCATATTTCTCTGCAGCTGAATGTCACTTCAGTCATGTGTCCCCAGTCAAATGTACCACAGCGAACTGTCTCACTGCCTAGGTGCCTGAACCCGGCTTAGAATGATAGCTACACTTTAATCAGGTTACTACCAAGCAGTAATAAATACAATTGAATACTTTTAAAAAGGCCTGGATTAGTGCTGAAGTTATACAAACAAAGCTAGATTCGGCAGCCCTGGATATAGTCTATGCTACAGCAAACAAGGCGCAACAATTTCAGTAAGAAACAGTTGATATTTCACGGAAAGCTTTAAATATTTGCCAATTCTCAATAACTGTTTTCATTCTGCTGTTAAAAGTCACAGCGTTAGTAATTTCTGTATTCATAAGCCAAGTGTACTAATTTTTGTTTTCATAAAATGAACAATATTGCCATCTTGTGACATTTTCTCTGCATTACACCCTTTTAAAAACAGAAAATGCCATCAGCACAATACTGGCCATTAGCTTGGATTTTCACAGAAAACTGAAAGGTGTGATAGGGCTGATTTATTGCTTATCGGCAGCTTATTCTAAGTTAGCAAAAGGGCTTGTATGACACCACAACTCATGTGTAGAACAAAGACTGGATTTTGTCCATGTATTTCTTTGATATATACAGTGCAGTGCTGAATTGAATATTAAAGATATCCATGAAGTCATAAGTTAAGATTTGGACGTAAGCTCATAAACATTTGCTAAATCTTATTTTTCCTCTGGTATCCATCTCTAAGGTCTGGAAACAGCTTGCTTAAATTTTCTCTAATTTTTAATAGATTCCATTATTTACCCTCGTCTAGCTACCCACTTTTCACCTTTGAACTCTCTCTATCCAGCCCTCCCATACCTTTTCACGTCTACCTTTGTTAGGTTTTCTAATACACCAGCATTCAACCTATTTCACTATGCTCTTCTCTCTTTCAGTTCAGTATCTTTGTACCTGCTTTCTGCTATTCCACTGTCCTTTACAAACTACACGTCTATCTTACAACTCAATATTCCTACAATTATATACTGCCATTCTACTGTACCTTACAAAGATTTCTTAGCATGTTCTTTACCTCACCAATAGCAGCCAAGTCACTCACCTATGTATACTTTATATGTGCCCAAACCTTGAAGTAAATGTAAATAGTGTATCCTGTACTGTAACAATTCACCTTATTTAGTACCGATTGCTCATACATATCTTACTACCTTCCTTTTTTCTTTTCTCTTCTTGACTATTTATGATCTTTTGCCATATTGGTAACATGTCCAATGCAAATAATGTATTTCTGTACTGTAGTAGCTCTACTTTGTCATTATGTCCTGTCACAGCTGAAGAAGTACTTTTTTTGTTATGTCTGGCTTTAGTCACCACAGTGTGTGAGTGCTACCACTATTATAACTATGCACTATCTGAATTTCTGGACTGCGGTGGTGGTGCTGCGGTAGCGTTGTCACCTCACAGTTAGACGTTGCCCGTTTGATTCTCAGTTAGAGCGTCTTCTGTGTAGCGTCATGCGTGAATGGGCGTTCCTTCATTGAAGGTTGTGCGTTAGGCCTGACAAGCCAGTACGTAAAAAAATCTACTGCCAATCATTAGCGGACCGGAGTTCCGCTGTGGCAACCCCTAACCGGGAAAAGCCAAAAGACACAAACAAACTATCTGAATTTCTAAGGGCACTGTCCCCATATTCCGAGGTTTGACTCCCATTTTACATCATACTCGCACAGTTACAATGCGTGTGCTCCCTTATACAAAAAAAACAACTACATAAATGGGGCACACTCAAGGGACACTGAGAAGTTGAAAGAAGTTGGATAATTAATTAATTTTTCTGGAGGAATATATTATTGTGAGGTGCTTCAGATTATAACCAAAATGGGAAATGATGTGGAGAAATTATCATGTTTTAGACATTGTAATATAATGTTTAACCTTTTGTGAAGTGCTCCTCATCAGAAGCTGCAAGCACTCCACACTGAAGGATTTAGTGTTCTGTCTTCTGCTTTATTGTAGTATTGCCAGAACAGGTAGGAAACTGATCTTATTATTGTAGGTGATTTCTGGGCATTTACTATATAATGAATATCATTGCTGGAAATTATGTTACTTACAGAATATAATACTGCTTTGTGCCACTCTAACAAACAAATGAAACATGAAAAAAACAGAAAATAAAGGCTGGCCTTTTCACTGCGGTTATACGGAATTTAAAAAATGGCCAATGAAAACGGGTCTACTGCTTTTCATCGAATACCACGTATTTGAAAAAGAGCAGTAGACTGCTCAGTTACATGAAAGTGCACTTTCACGAACTCAGCTTCTATGAACGGATCACACCACAGTGGAGGACAGTAGGAAAACGTGCTATGTCCTCCACTGTGGTGCAGTAGTCATGGACCTTAGGGTTAGGGCATGGGTCATGGTAAGGGAATAGCCCTTACCATGACCCATGCCCTAACCCTAAGGTCCGTAACTGCTGCACTAAACATCAGTACGTAACTCGTTCATTGAAGCAGGTTTCGCGAAAGTGCACTTTCGATTAAGTGCACTTTCGCGTAACCCAGGGTCTACTGTGTGAGTTTGAAAAAGTGTATTTTCAAACTTATACAGTAGACGTATGAAAACACATGTCAAACTTTCATTACAAAATGTTTTGTGCACAGCAATGAAGCTAGCAAAATTCTTTTTTTTGGGAAGCATCTTTAAGCATAGCAGATCCTGAGTCAACAAAAAAGAAAGCAAAATGTAGACAAGTGGCCAATTGCTTAAATGGAGGAGTAATCACTGCTAATACTTAGTTTTTCACTACAGTGATCATCCTTGTGTTTCTCTACATCTAAGCCCACTGAGCTTCACTGTACACAGTAGAATTTCAATACACTTTATCCATCTATCTTAGTTCTGTTTACATAATCATTGTAGGTTCATAGGCTGGTCATCACCAGAGATGTTCATCACATTGATCACTGCTGCAGTAACCCAAATAATACTGATTATATATCCTGCAAGGATATAACAGCCGGCCAGCTTCCAAAGCTTCAGGGTACCTTCCATGTGCCCAAACCATTAGTCAGCTAGAAGTTAAAAAGTTGCAGATAATTGTACTCACTCAGCAGACTGTCACAAATGGAAATCCACTGTCACCAGATGCAAAACACTTTAATAAAATTAGAATAAGCGCTTTCGTCTTGGAAGCAACACTTCATCAGATGAAATACAAAATTCATGTCATTGCTTTTATACTAAATCATTATACAATTACAATTAACTTTTAAAGATACAGAAATCCTTAATAAATAAAAGTTCCTTCATAAAACATACAAATATATTACTAAAATGTTAAGAATAACATCCTTATGTATAGTACTGAATGTATTATTTATACTATACATTAGAATTGTGTTAAAATGTGTTAAAAAATATTTCAAGTCCAATACATATTTAATATTTACCATTTATGCTTCAAGTGCCTTTGCTGTTAGCACCGGCTTTATTGTTATGTACTCATTCAAACCAGGGAAAACATCAGACCTCAGCCTCAATTGCCATTTCAATTCCCTGTTAAGTAATATGTTTTTAAAATCTCCCCCACTAGGGTTAGCCTTGACAACGTCAATTATCTCAAATTTAAAACCTTCATTTGGTTTGGTGGGACATTCAAGAGTGTGTTTATACAATGCACTTTTATCTTTTTTATTTTTAATATCGTTAAAATGTTCATACATTCTTTCTTTCAATGCTATTTCCGTCTTACGTATGTAGAATGCAGAGCATTCTACACAGATGGCCAGATAAACAACCATTTTGGTGTTACAATTGCCCTTACAAAACCAAACTTTATTATTCATACTGTTAGTTAAATATAAATAATGTCTACTATAAAACTAAGCTTTTTAAACAGATAAAGAAATGTGATGAATAGTTGCTAGTTAATTAATTAAGTCTGTTTACCCAGCAGTTCTTTGAATTTCAACCATATATTATATGATGAGGTGATTCTAGATGTTCTCATCTTGATCATGATAAGTTCAAGATGACAAACTTCAGTTGCCAAGTGTACAAATTCCTTCATAGTAGGAGTCGTCTGATTCTTCCAGTACTTGGTGATGTCTTTTCTGCCTAATGTTAAGATACTCCACAAAACAGGGTAATTTATTTTCATGACACAAGTGGGAATAGGTGTATTATGTAAGAGAGAATTAATATTATCCCAATATGTTTTACGTTTTATACAATCTTAAAACAAATTCTGCCAGTCAGCTTTAACATTTAGATTACATCTCCAGCATTCTATGTCTTAAACATCAATTCAACTTTATGTGGTGTGATAAAGGTTCTGTTTAAGACTAACTTCCAAGAGAATATCCTCCACCTTAGTAACGAAGTAGTTTGTTTTGAAGATTAGAGAGTTAGTTTTTTTATCATCTTCACTCGGGGAATTATTTGACAAGTCTAATATAATCACAATAGTTTTCAATGTGACATACCGTTGACTTCTTAAGTACAAATTTTATTAAAGTTTTTTGGATTTGCCTGCCTCTGCTGACTACAATGACATTTTTGGCTTTTGACTTCTTAAGTACCTTATATATTTTAGATAGAAGTCCCTTTCCAAATTACATTCTGGTACATCAGAATAATGAGTAAATATGAATGTGGGGAAACAATTTCTAACTATTGGTTGCATTAGATTAATCTTATGTTCAGCCAATTGTCTACAGTTTTAAATATTTAACCACATGTTTTTGCTTAACTCAAGCCTATTAATGATATGGTCAACATTTTGTAACTGGCCATTGAAAGTAATTGATACCAGTATAACAAACAGGTGTTTGTCTTTAAATGTAGTCACGATTGTCAAATTAAATGTATTAATACTATTTTCAGGGTAGGCAATTGGAAATACAAAGAAAAATATGCATATATTCAGGGTTCCTGAAAATGAAAATTTTAAAACAGGTTACTATCATATTAATATAATAAGAATTAACTAGTTTGTTTCGGTCTTCTATAAAATAGTCTTTTACTAACCAATGACATTTATTAGTAATTATTTTAGAATGATATGATTATGTTAAATTATTGGATTCACACAAAATACCTCCATGAATATCTTTCCATTTGGCATTATAATTGTTATTTACCCAAGAAATATTGTCTTAATTGTGGATAAGGAACATAATTCTAAATCTGGAAGACCAATACCTTCCAATGCCCAGTCTCTAATGTGATGGTTTAAAGCAAATCTAGAAAACTATCAAAATCTCAGAAACAACAAATTATACTTTTTGGGAGGAGTGGGAGGGATAAAGATGATATTATATATAGAAGTTTTGGAAGGATAATCATTTTAATTAATGAGAATCTCTCTTCCATAGTGAAAAATATATTCCATTTGCTAAGAGTTTATTTTATAGAATTTAAGTTGTTATAATTAAAGTTAAGGTTGTTATATCTTATCAGACAAGATTGCCCCAAGTAAGTGATTTTACCATCTTTCACAATGTATTTATGTAATTTCTTATCTATTTTATTAATATTATAATTAACAGATAGCATGTTAGTCTTATTCTCATTAAAACTGAGTCTTGTTTTTTTCTAGAATATTTATATTGCTTACAATATTGCAATAAGAGACAAATTGCAATCAGTCAAAGTTAATAGGGTGTTGTCTGCAAATAATTGTATTTTGGGGATTAAATCATTATTTATTAGTATGCCTTTGATGTTTTTATTTGATCTTATATAATTTGCAAAAGGTTCCATAAATAGACCAAAAAGCAATGGGGCAAGGAACAGCCCTGTTTAGTACCTTAGTGATCATGATTGATTGTGAAGTATATGAACCTATCTTAATGTATGCAAATGAGTTTTCATAGAGCAGTTTGATTAATTGTAAGAAATTGTTTGAAAACTTACATTCCTCCAGTACAAATAGTAAGTACTCCAAATTAACTGAGTCAAATGCACTATTGTTATCCAGATTAACCAAAGTTAGTTCTTTTTTGAATTATTAGTATAATCAGTTATTGATAGTATTCTCTTGATATTATCATAAGTGTTTCTGTCCATTATAAACCCAGTCTGATCATTGTTTATCAACATTGCAAGACACTGTTGTATTCATCAGGCATAAATTGCCATGAATCTTTTACAATGTGCTTTTAATAATGAAATTGGTCTATATGAAGAACGTTGTGTTTAGTCCTTCTCAGGTTTTAAAACTGGGGATATTAGGGTATATTTCCATGATAGTGGTACCTTCATAAGTCCTTCTGAGGTAAAACTTATTATATTTTACTTTTTGAGGACTGGATAAGTGTTGGAAGCATGTTTTTTTTTTTACTTTGTTTTAATGGGGGAAAGTTATTTTTTTAAACGTATCTGTTTTACCTGATTAGGCTTCCCTAGGAATCAGGTATCTTTTTCAGTTGAATCATGAAACAACTTACATATTTCACAGATCTTCCTTCCCAGAACCACAGGGGAATTCTTAAATAGTCTCTGCCATGGCCAAAATGCTTTCCTGAGATCACTCATCCTTTTCCTTGGGTCCCACTGGAGTACTTCCAAAACCACCATAGACCGGGAGTTAGACATGTAGTATGCAGATGCTGGAGTGCCCTGGGGAGGCAATGGGGAGTTACCCTTGTCGATCCTGGAAGAAGGGACAGAAAATGCCATGCTGTACAGCCAGAAAATAGTGCCTGTCCCTAGGGAAGTTTTTGCTGTCAAAAAGAAAAAAAAAAACTTAAAAATATGTCTTCTCCTGTTTAAGTTACTCTGGACAGCAGCAATTTAGTCGGCTTAGCTGAAGGTTTAGTGCAGGACTTTGACCCTTCCTATATTGCTGTTTCTGATAAAAGAAAAATGGAGTTTTCGTTTTCTGAAGAGATGCAAAACTCTGAATATCAAAATGATTGTGAAGGGACAGTTTGTATTTTATCCACAGATTTCTGATACAGATTCTGAGGAGAGACTGGCTTCAGCCAGTCCCTTTAAACGATCCTCTCATCCTAGATCAGACCCATCAGCTATTGCTTTCATGACTCTACCTGCAGCTGAACATTTGGTTAATACTAATCCTTCGCCTTATGACAAAAACAGAAAGGCCACTGATATTTTTGGGGTATTGTGTATTCCTCTGCAACACTTGATTTTAGAATTTCTAGTTGTGAAGCTCATATGCTGAAGTTTAAGCTTGTCTCTTGTGACAATATAAGGAATGTTTTGGCATCTGGTTTCCTCTTGTGAGGAAAAATCTGCTCTGAGTAACTTGGTTTCTTTTGCGTCTCACGTGCCCACCCACAGCTGGAAATGTGATTATGATTCTACTGATGCCATCTCTAGAGCTGCTGCCACTGGAACTGTTATGAAGAGGTTAGCCTGGCTGATTCTCAAAAACTTCCAGAGTACGTCTGTCAAAAATAAAATTTGAATTCTTCTATGGCAGCAGATTGCTTCAGATAGATGGATTCTGACAGTAATCCGTCAAGGTTTGTTTGTTTGTTTATGCATTTATGCATGTGTTTAAACATGTTAGCCAAGGTAGAACACTGATGAAACAATGGCCAATTACAGCTGCAGCCCAGGTTACATCATAACACCACAGATTACAGATGATAGTGGGAGTCTTTCTCACCTTTTTGGAGGATTCCTCCTCAGCTGCCAGATCAAACTTATTTTCCTTCCTATCATCTAGCATATGTTCTCTCTAGGGCTGAGAGAAGCTGTCTTTCCTTCTTAGTTATGACAAGGGTTTTATTCAAGGATCTTTCTGGTGCCTAAGAAAGAAGATTCTTGAGACAAATTTTTGGGCCTTTCCTTTCTGAACCTATCTGTGATAATATCAAAATGTTGTCACTTCACATGTTACCCTTATTCCCAATTTGAGTTTTCTAGTGACTCTGAATTTAAAAGATGCATTTTGTTACTTTCTTATATATTAAGATTTCTGGCATTTCTTAATGTTTTGGGTGTCTGGATCACAGTATCAGTTCTCTGCATTACTCTGTGGGCTATTCTATGGGCTATATACTGCTCCTCACAAACTGTCTAACTCCTGTGGTAGCCTATTGTAGACTGCAAGGCCTTTATGTGTTTCCTTATTTAGATGAGTTAATTATCTTTATAGAGTCTTTCTGAAAGTGTCAAGAATCTTTCTCACTTGGGTAAGGTATCTCATACTCAGGCTGGGATTCTTGTCCCATCTGAACCACCCCATCAAGATGACTTGAGGTTTTTGACATGGAAAACACTCTTACTTACTGATTTCTCCAAGAAGAGTATCTGAGTTGTAAGCCCTAATGGTTGGTAAACCCTGTAGGTACCTACTCTATAACACTGATATTATCTGAGAAACAATTTCTGTGTTTGGTAGTTGTAGAAGACATAGCATATAAAACAGCTCATGCCCAAGTGTTTTCAAACTTTTGTTTAGTTCAAGACCAAGTACAAGTCTTAAACCTCAATATTTAAAGTCTTATAAGCCAAACAGAGCATACTCCTTACATGATGATAATTGAGGCTATAAAGTTTTGGATATTGTAACTTAGCATAATTGATATCCCTACCAGTTAGAAGTATTTTGTAAATGTTCTGTGTACCAGTTCTACAAGCTGTAGTTCAATCTTACTATAACAGCAGAAAGGGGTACTGTATTCTAGTGGTGAGTGAATTACAAACTTAAGAAAACTGGTTATAACACAGTCCCTTGCTGGGTTCTACTTTAAGCTCTCAAAATCAGTAAAACCCAAATCCGAATCGCGTGACACGGAAAGAGCGAACCGCGAATACGTCAAACGAACGAAACTGCGAAAGGGGAAATATCGAAATCGCATAGTTGGCCCGTCTGCAGTATAGCTCCGTAAGATAAGTGTTCGATAGTTATGGACTTTAGGGTTAGGGAGGGGGGTCAAGGTAAGTGCATAGGTAGAGTATGTAAGGTTTTGTGTAGGTAATGTATGTAAGGTTCAGTGTAGGGTTTTAAGTGTATGTGTGCGGAATATTTAGTTTGTTTGGTTCTAGCTGCATAGGGGTTGTGTGTGATAATTATGGACCTTAGGGTTAGGGAGGGGTTAAGGATAGTGCATAGACAGTTGTGTATGTTGGGTTAGTGTAGAGTTAGCAGTAGGATTTTGGTGCTTTAATTTAGGGTTAGAAGCAGGGATTTGGTTAGTGTATGTATGTATATCTTTTTTATTGTGTTTGGGTAGGTAGTGTGTTGCGGGTGGCGGGTTGGATGACTATGATGGTTCAAGGTTTACATTTTCATGCTTTAGTACGTTCGACGTATCCGTGGTTTGCTCTTTATGTGTCGAATGATTCGGATCCAGGTTTTTCATGTTTCGAGGGTATAAAGTAGACCCTTCTTGCTGACACTGTCATGATAATAAAGCCATTTCCTGAAATTTTCTAATTCTCATCTAAATCACACTTTCTTTGAATGAAAATTTGTTTCTGATAAAAACATCAAGATGTTTCATCAACCTGGCTTCCTCTAAAATAGTGTTGCTAAGTCAATTTGTATTTCAAGACAAATAGGTGAGAAACAAAACTCTACATTTCAGAAAACTGAGACCAGGGTCCTGCTATTTTACCCATGTATACATATTATGCAAGTTGATATTGACTTGCTCTGTGCTGTTAGCAGATACAACCACTGCCCTTATCTTAATGTCATTCATGTACTTAGAAATCCAGCATCCTGGTATTACAGATAATGAGGTAAGAAAAAATATATTGGTGCCTGGAATAGTCGACAATATAACAAAAATAGCACGAGAATCTGCTCACAGCCTGATGTGTACCAAATGCCCCTGTTTTTTATGTGGGGAAGACGGATAGATGTCTTAGAAATAGAATTTATGACCACTGTTATAAAATAAAAAAACAGGACACAAATAATGCCCTATGTAGACATCTTAATGGCAACAAACACTGTAATTCCATCAATTTTGGTATATTAGAATGTATAAAATCAAATCCAAGAGGGGGAAGCATAAAGTATAAACTTGGAGAAAAGGAGACTAGGTGGCAGATTAAACTCAATGCCTCAGTTCATCCTGGACTTAATGAAACTATCTCCATTAAGCCCATACTAGAAAATAGTGGATAGTAGTGATAGTCTAGTGACTATACAATAGATATAGTCATTGAAAGGAAGGTTTTATTGTTGTACATACATTTTACTATTACAAGGTTTTATAGTCATACATATATTTATGTGGCAGGAAAGTTTTTTAACATAATGTTCATAAATATGGGGAGTTTTAATGGATATGACTTGTTCCTTCATATAAATGGCAATCGACAAGGAAATTAAGCACTGAGCACTTTAAATTTTAATTACACTTAAAATGCTTTTTATTGTATTTAATTGACATATTTGATTGGTTTATGTTAGTATTTAAGCGGGTAGTGGTAATAAAGATTAGTTCTGATGAAGTCTACACAGGGTAGATGAAAGCACTTAACTCTTGTGAATGAAAACGTATTTTAGCTTTTTATTCTTCAATAAACGGATTTACTTGAAGTGACTGGTGTTCAGTGCTGTTACACATCAGGCTGTGAGCGGATTCTGGTGCTATTTTTGTTATATTGTCGACCATTCCAGGCACCAATATATTTTTTCTGAGTTGGGGGAGGAGATGGATTCCTTGGACGAATTGCCCTCTATATTTTCATCCGGGAGAGATGACATTCATAAATTGCAGTCTGAGATGGCAATTATTAAGGGAGAACTCACTTGGTTGATCGATTTGATCAGTCAACCTGATTCTAGTGACTCCAATGGTTTAAACGAACGGAAGGTGATGTCACCGGGTATGCCACCTGGTTGTAGAGCAATGGATTCTCTACCTAACGGCCAGGGCGAAGGCATGGGATCGACAGAACGAGCCTCTTATGGATCCGATAAATTTAACAATGAAGGGGTAGACCACCTCTTCAATGGTGATGGATGTGGATTGGAGGTAGATTACAACATCTCAGGTGCAAAACCAAAGCGAGTGGCGCCCAAGAGAGCATATGCTATGGTAGGGCAACCTATGCACAGAGGTACTGTACAAGTCCCTATTATGCAGAACAATAATGGTTCTCACAAGCACTATGATTTTAATAGCTTTTTAGTTTCCAATTTTGATTTTGATGGGGAAACAAAGAGTGCTAGTTTGAAGAAAGACATTGTTAATAATTCACAGGAGGATAAAACATTGAAGGAGTACATACACGAGTTCGGCAAGAAACTTAAAGTACTTAAAAGTATTCAATTGGACAATATGTACTTGGAAAAAGTGTTTGGATAACAATATAGTTCCCATGGGACTTAGGTTTTTTAAATATCCCATGGGAATTGTTATTGATGAGGGTAATATAAACAAATGTATAAAAATGTTTAACAATTTTGGTTTTACCTTCATGAAATGTATTATTTCTTGTAATGACAAAAAAATATGTGGATTATTGTCTGAACTTGAACAGTTAGATCATATTATTACTAACGGTCTTTTATTTGAGGAATGTGACACGTCTTTTAATGCACAATTCACTTGGGTTGAAAATCAAATAAACAAACAACATGATAGGAAATGTAAGAAAATGAGAAGGGACATGCAACAGTATGAAAGAGGTGAGGCCTATAGATGGGGAACCAATATGAATGAACCTAATAGGAATGAAAAGGGTGGTGAAAATCAGGAATTTAATTACAATAGACACAATAAAGGAAGACAAGGAAGGTATGAACATGCTTCTGATTTTTTAGGGGGCAGCAAAAATTGGCAGGCCCCAAACAGGGGGCAATTCAGAGGTCAGGGCAAGTGGCAAGTAAATCAATGGGAAAAGACCCCAGATTACAGGAGAAGAAACAACTAGAGGAGAAAGTAGGAATTACAAAACATAATGATATACACTACAGCCTAGGAGAATTTAATATTTTTAATTATACACAAACTGAATTGAATGATGATTTTTTTTAATTATTATCTAAAGGAATGAAGTATGTTCCTAATGATAACATTAATATAGTAGACTATATAGTGGATTTCAAAAAATATTTAAGAAAACTCAATTTAGCCTTATGTTTTGATGGAAAAGGTATTATTCAATTGAATAAATTTAAGAAGAAAAGTACTTTTACACCCCTAATGAATCATACGTTGGCCACGTTTGAGAAGGTTGTTATAGATGAGATATACGATTATGGGAATAAAAGGAAAACACTTTTTAAAAATAATTATAATTTACAATACAATTAATTTAAACTTTTAAAACAAATTCAGGCCAACAAAAATATAAGAATTATGAAACCCGACAAGGGAGGGGGGGCTGTTATTTATGATACAGTTGAATATGTAAATAACATCAATAGTATTTTGTTAAATTTAGGAAATTATGAGATATCATCTATTAACGAAGTAAATATAGGATATCACAAAATTGATTTATTTTTGGAAGAACTACTTTTAGACGAAAGGATTGATTTAGATATGTACAACTTCTTGAAGGAAGAACAACCCATTATTAGCACTATAGTGGGTATACCCAAAGTACATAAGGATATTAATGACCCTCCATTTCGGCCCATTATTTCTGACACTAGATCTAAAACCTTCCCTTTTGGTAAAGTGATTGACAGCTGGTTGAAACCCACTTATAACAAAACCAAGCATATAGTTAAGGACTCATGGGATTTCTTAGGAAGGTTAGTACCAGGACTTGTTACAACTGACATGTTCCTAGTGACTTTAGATGTAGTGGATCTTTTTTTGAGCATACCTCAGGATGAAGGGTTAACTAGATTTAATCATAGTATAGAAAAATGTAGTGGTTTGACCTGGGACAAAATATGCTTAATTATGGAATTTATGGAAGTAGTCCTGTCTTATAATTACATTCTATTTGAAGGTGAATACTATAGGCAAAGTAAGGGGGTGGCTATGGGGGCAGCCTGTGCCCCCATTTTTGCTAACTTGTTTTTATTAGATTGGGAAACAGAATACATACTAAAAACTGAATGGAATGACTATATACTGTGTTATTTAAGATTTTTGGACGATGTGTTTTTAATATGGAAGGGCAATGAGAGTAGCCTTAATGAGTTTAAAATATATTTAAATACAAGGTGTGATTATTTAAAATTTATTGAGTGTGGACCACAGGTCCATATCCTACTTGGATACTCGTATTACGGTGGAAAATGGTAGAATTAAATCTAACATCTACAGAAAGGACACCTTTAGTAATGCATATTTGGAGTATTCTAGTCGCCATCCTAGATGCCAGAAAAGGAGTATAATTAAAGGTCAGTGTATAAGGGCTGCTAGGATAACATCTGAATTTTCTGATATGGTACTCAAAATGGATGTTATAGGGAACATGTTTAAGACAAGAGGATATCCAATGGGGATTATATTGGACATCAAAGAATATGTGAAGAATGAATGGGGGAGAAAGTACAACCCCATAATAGGGACAGGGATTAACTACACCAAAGGGGTTAATATGACTCAAGAAGACATGGGTTTCAATGAGTATACTAGGGCATGTATTTTGCAATACTCCCCCCAAGTTAGAGACATTAAGAAAATAATAGAAAACAACTGGAATATATTGAAAACAGATGATAGTGTGTTTAAGATAGTGGGGAGGCACCTAAATTTGTATCTAAAAATGGAAGTAATTTAAAAATGAGATTAGAAAAGAAAATTATGGATATTAACCCCAGATAAAATTCTGTAGGTACCACTAAGTGTGGGAATTGTAACCAGTGTAAGTTAATTATTAGGGCATCTTCCTTAATTTTGGATGATATAAATAGAACAGAGGTTAGATTCCAAAAAGGTAATTGTAGAACTTCCCACTTAGTCTATTTAGCAAAGTGTACCAAATGCCCCTGTTTTTATGTGGGGAAGACGGATAGATGTCTTAGAAATAGAATTTATGACCACTGTTATAAAATAAAAAAGCAGGACACAAATAATGCCCTATGTAGACATCTTAATGGCAACAAACACTGTAATTCCTTCAATTTTGGTATATTAGAATGTATAAAATCAAATCCAAGAGGGGGAAGTATAAAGTATAAACTTGGAGAAAAAGAGACTAGGTGGCAGATTAAACTCAATGCCTCGGTTCACCTTGGACTTAATGAAACTACCTCCATTAAGCCCATACTGGAAAATAGTGGATAGTAGTGATAATCTAGTGACTATACAATAGATATAGTCATTGAAAGGAAGTTTTTATTGTTGTACATACATTTTACTATTACAAGGTTTTATAGTCATACATATATTTATGTGGCAGGAAAGTTTTTTAACATAATGTTCATAAATATGGGGAGTTTTAATGGATATGACTTGTTCCTTCATATAAATGGCAATCGACAAGGAAATTAAGCACTGAGCACTTTAAATTTTAATTACACTTAAAATGCTTTTTATTGTATTTAATTGACGTATTTGATTGGTTTATGTTAGTATTTAAGCGGGTAGTGGTAATAAAGATTAGTTCTGATGAAGTCTACACAGAGTAGATGAAAGCGCTTAATTCTTGTGAATGAAAACGTATTTTAGCTTTTTATTCTTCAATAAATGGATTTCCTTGATGTGACTGGTGTTCAGTGCTGTTACACATCAGGCTGTGAGCGGATTCTGGTGCTATTTTTGTTAGATAATGAGGTCAGAGCTATGTTAAATAAAAGCAGTTTCATAATGGAATCTTAAGGAACACCACAGTAAAGAACAATATGTCAGCTGAGTCAAGAATATAGTAGATTAGACTGCATATTTAGTTTACTTGTATTATTTTTATTTTATAAGTATAAAAAGCACAAACTTCTCATGAAGATTAACATCTAAAAAATTACCATAACTCTGGCACAACAGTTCACAGCTTCTACAAAATGAATGAAATATCATTACAAAAACATTTTATTAAAATTGGTTAAATTATTCAATAAAATGCAGTCAATTAGCTTTTTTTTCCCCTTAAGGATGTTGTTGTTTGTCTTTTCCCGGTTAGGGGTCACCACAGTGGAACTAATGATTGACAGTAGATTTTTTTATGGTGTCATGTTTCCAGCCTGACACCCAACCTTCAGCAAAGGCACAACCATTCATGCATGTCTTTCGGAGGCCACTTGACTGCGGGGAGGACGTGCAGACTGCACACAGGAGGCACTCCAGCCATGAATCGAACAGGAGAACCTCTTGCTGTGAGGTAACAATGCTACCGCTGTACCACCACGGCTTCATTAGGATATACTTCACTATTTTCTCTATCAAACAAGCATCCAAAGAAATAATGTAGCAAAGACAAGTAGCTTGTAAAAATGTTTGAAAAACTAAATACTGCATTTCTTTCAAAAAATATCTGGATTTATAAAAATGTGCTTTAAATATTTATACACTATATAGTAAATATTTTCATATTAATGTATTAAATCCAGCTGTTAATTAAGTCATATTTCTTTACATTGCAGTCTCTTATTAATCTGCTTCCATGTCTCATTTCTTCAAAAAAACATCTTACCTTTCTTGTTAAACCTCTGATAACCATCCAGGAGAATAAACATGAGCACCTCCCATCCTACAAAACCTCCCATAACTTTGGAGAGCCATCCATTTTCAGATTCATCAATCAATTCCAGTCCAAGAAAAATGCATGCCACTAAGACGGAAAAAAGTTTACAAATTATATAACACTAAAATAATATGGCTAATGCCAGTGAAGTGCTTTTATCTTAAATAACAATAGATACTGCAACAAATCTCAGTGTCTTTCTTTAGTAAGATTGTTATGCCATTTTTAAGGCTAGTCAGCACACTATTTTATAGTATAAATCACAGTGACAGACAAAATTAGTTTTTATCTGAACATAATATTAATTTTCACTAATGTTTCGTTAGATAAGACAGTAAATGTTAAGTGAGAGAAGGGAAGGGTAAAGTTAGCTGCTTTATATAACTCTAAAATCAGTGATCCCAACAATGGAAAAAATAAGAAAGACATCTCTGTTTTCTGCAGTTTTGAATTTATAGATCAGATGCAGTCATCAGCACTTTGCTCATAGCACTGTGCTTATACAGCCGAGGAAGGCTGAAATATAAAACAATACAGCAAATATAAAATTTGTTACTTAACTGTATCTAGCTACAGTGGTGTCTGTAATGCTATGTATGTGAATATTTGGTCTGTGTGCAAAATAGTATATAACTATTATGTACAGTCTGGGAAGTAAGGCAAAATTACTACTTGCAGCACCATCTAAAACATCAGGTAATCAAATATGAAATATTTCCTTTTGCATAAAGTAAGGAGTGGTTATAAACATCAATATGAGTGAAGGAAATGCTATTAAGCACAAAAAGATTCAACACTTTATATTCTTTTGCAAATGGGAAGCTGGTTTGCAGCACTGTCTGGCAATTGGCACAGAGGATTAAGGAGCTGATAAGCTATTTCCTATGATCCACTGGTCCAGAGTTCAATTCCCTCAGCCTCCATTGCCTAACAGTGTGACTCTGAGCAACCAAACACTCCTGGACTGAATCTGAATCTGAATAAGGTCTATGGAGATCAGTTCTGCATGCCAGTTAACATATACCAATAAATAAAATAAAATTTGGTGATTACAGACACATGAAAGGGCACAGCTTATTGACAACTGCTCGGTACTCTGCTGTGATGAATTTTAATGAGCACTCTGTATTCTGTTAATAGGAGTATTCAGTCACAGACATATGCTCTATTTCTACTGTACTGTATTCACTAAATAAGACTGATCTTCTTACAACTAACCTCTTGTATTCAAGTAGACAGCATCCTCATAGCTTCTCTTTTCACACTGCTGCAACACTCGTCTTACTATTTTAGTTATTATAGCTTACCTGGTTGCACACTCATCCAGCTGTCTGTGAAGCTTTGCATATAAAGTTGCAGGCAACTTTAGATGATAGTGTTATGCATTAACCAGAAGAATACCCAATAATCCTGTGATATGTTCTGACTCATATTTTTTTTTTTTTTTTTTTTTTTTTGCATTTCATCATTTCAGCATCCCTCACTTCTAACAGTTACTGTGACACACACCAAATGTATGACAGCACTAAATTAGTTAGGTTGGGAGGGTGGCCAAATGGTTAAGGTAGTTCCTAACAACCACAAGGTGCAGAGTTTGAGCCTCACAAGGGATAATTGGCTAGGCTTAAAATGGCTCTGAATTGAAGACATTGCGACAACTCAATGAAAACAAATTAACTACAAGTAATTATAGCTTACTTCTTCACATGACTATCAGCACTAAAAATATGTTCTTGGTTCAAGACTCAGAAGAATTAAAATGTAAGTATTTCTTGTTATACGTGCTGTCCTACAACCATTTATCAGCAAAAGAAAACTCTGCATGACAAGTAAATTACCCGTTCTTCCATTCTGCAATGACACCATGATATGTATTCATAAACAATGGATTTCAAATGAGTCATTGCATAATACATTGGTATCAAACCCCTACTTTCACAAATAAGCCTTATTATATTCCTACTGTCTTCATCAGCACATATCATGGATATTACAGACAAGAAGAAGAACCTGGATTCCCAATACTGTGCAGAGGACAGCACAACCTAGGTGTGCAGATCTTTTTGCTATCAACAGTTTAGGATGGACCTTGTAGAACTCCCTCCCAAAGATTACAATTTCTAGACATCTAATTACAAATGATAAGTCACATGAAGTTGAGAGAAATTCTTTATGATGATGAAATAAAAACTTGTAGGTACACTTAACAAGCATGTGCTATTATTTTTTTGGATAACCAAAGTTCACGTATCTTCCACTAGATTAAACAAGATCATGGACTGCCTTGTTACTTCCCCTGTGATATCTGTAAATTATGACTAACTGATACAACCTCATGCTCATTAAATGTGATGTGTTAATACTTGGTCATTTGAGGTATGTATTTTCTTGGCAATGAGCAGGTCGTTGTCGAATAAATACAGAATCTCAAAAATCTAGTTATGTTAAATCCCATAACTACTGTTCACAGCTCACAATTCTGGGAAGGGACCTTTATCTGTTTTCACTGCTGATGCGTCTTAAAATCAGAGTGTATTCTTTACTAGGTTCTCATTATACAGAGCATTATGAGTATCAGTATATTGATGATATGAAAAACTGTAATGGATTAGCCTGCCAATGTGAAAAATGCAAACATTATAATACAGTAGTTCTAAAGAGCTGTTAAAAAGTTGCATACCTGCAAGAATCTTTATCAGCAAAGCATTAAGACGATGAAACCAATTGAAAAGAGGCCTCCTGTCAACAAAAATGAATATTTTAAAACTGTAACTGGAAGTCAAAATTATACTAATTAAATTGTAATATAAATCACAATAATGAAGGACATAACACAAGGAAAATGTTTACAAAAAGGAAAAGAAAATGTACCACAGTCATGTTAGTTCTGCAGAAGGTACATATGCAAGTTAAGCAATGCTGCCCTGAGTTGTTGCTAAGAATAACAGCTATATGGCAGACAAGCTCAAATTTATATTTAGCATTGTTCTTCACTGGCTGCTATTACAAAACACTTCGATGAAATTCTAGACTAGAATGTTTTTCTTTCATACCCTGCAGAAATCAGTGCAAGAGTGTAGCACCACATATTCAAGTAATCAGAGTTGTATAGTGTGTCTGGTTATTTACAATGTTTATCCTTTCACTATCTAACATGACTGGAAGGTCATCTAGAGTGGGGAAGAACTATGCAGTAGTTATGGATAGCAGCAACACAGACAGAGAGCTGTGCAAGAGGAGGAAGAAAGGTTCGATATGCCAACATAGTACAGGTTTCTGAAGCTGCAACAGTTCCAGAAGTTCAGTCTTTCTTTGAATGGTATCATTAGCAAAGCATGCAGACAATTTCTCAGAAGAAGTAAAGTGATGCTTCTCCCATTCAAATAAAAAAATCCATAATTACTAGGCAGCCTATTCAAAGCAATGTAATTGTTGCAATGGTGTTTTGTAGCTACTTATATTTTACAGAATAAGAAAGGCATGTTATAAGAGTACTGAAATATTCTTGTGTACAGCTCCAACAGCTCCAACGACAGAAACAGTTTGCAGTATAAGCAGTGTTTATAATAAAAATAAATTGTTTACAGAGACAAATAAAAAAAAATAACACAGCTTTACTCAAATGGAAAAAACAAAAAACAAAACAAAATAGTCTTACTTCAGGAAATCCTTTTATAACGTCAAATTAATCTTCTTATGTTCAGATTCACAATCTATATCTTTTGTTTGACATATGGCATGCATAATTTGTCACTAATTACAGCAGGTGTCTATTCCCTCTTAATTCCACAAACATGGTCACTTCAGTTTTTCTAAAGCAGAGGTAGTTTCCATCCAGGTTCTGTCCTTCAGACCTTACTTCCTATTGACTTCTCAGCAAGTTCCAAATATTGCAGATTATTTGGTTTTAGTCTTAGCTTCATTTATCCTCTGAACCTTCAGTGAAGTCCTACCTTTCATTAGGTCCATGAGTGATCAAGCTATGGTAGCAGTGTCTATGATGAACTTAATGCCAAGATTAAAAATTCCTTAACCTGTCCTTCTATAGTTTGTATAGGCCAGTTCTGGACCACCTCAACTTCTTTTCTGCCAGTACCTTCATAATCACCCTGCCTCAGTCTGTCCATAATATATCCTAAATTGCAAGTTTCTGCCATACCTTTCTTACACATCACTAGGTAGCTGACAATCCAGCTTTGTGCAAGGAATTCAGAATATCTTGGAGTTTAGGGAGGTGGTTTTTCCATTCCTTGAATATTATTTCATTCTGGTAGGCTGTTACATATCCAGAAAGCAGTGCTAGAATCTTCCCCAGCAGCCTCTGTAATACTGCAAGTGTTCCACAGAGACCAAGAGGCAGAATTCTATAGTCCAAAATATAGAGAATGTCCTTTTCTTTAGCTTCTGTGGCTAGTATAATTTGCCAACAGCCTTTATTTATATATTTAGATGGGAAATAGACAGAAGTCTACTCTTATTTCTTTACTTAATTCATCCACTGAGGGCATGGAATATGAATTAAATTAAGGAAAGATATTTAACCTTCTAAAGTCATTGCAAAACCTTGGCTTGAGAATAAGTACAACAGGACTGTTCCTCTCACTTTTTGATTCTCATCTGACACAAATTTATGTTTCCTCTGTACCTCTTCCCAAACTGCATCAGATTCTCGGTCTTTGTATAGTTTCAAAGTGACTTTTTCACCAGGCATGGTTTCTGCATCATGCCTGATTATACTGGCACTACTAGGCAATTTGAGAAAGTACAGTTGGGTTAGGAACTGATGCAGTATTCCAGTACTGATGGGTTATCTCATCGAGGTAATCTGACATCTGCACCAAAGCCATAAACCTTCTATATGCTTGTACTTCCAGTATATGGTCTCAGCCCGAATGCATGCAGTTACATAAGTGGATGTAGGAGCATATGATCCTCAGGCTATCTAGACGCAGGAGCTCATGAAGTGGGCTGAGGGGGAAAAAAAGAAAGAAAGGGAGGATGAACTAAGAGAAAGGGGGATCCAGCCCCCCCCCACCCTTGATGCATGAAATGCATAGCTGTTTCCACAACAACAGAAGGGGAAGGAAGAAGGGATGCAATATTGCACAATGGACACCTACTGTTATGGTAAGTTTTTATGGAGCTGTACTATGTTCTTCCTTAGAACACTGCTGCAGTATTTTAATACTGGTGGGTGATTCCTAAAGCTTAAAAGTTGTATAGGTTCAAGGCAGGGGAGTTCTCTACCATACCTATGAGGACTTATCTAGCAAAGGAAGTTCTTCACCTGGAAAAGTGTCCATTTTGTAATGTCTTGTGAAGGTGTGAACAAAAGAGCAGGCAGTTGCTTCAAGAACAGATCTAGAATCAAGGCCTCTGAAGAAGGCCCTAAAAGAGTAAACTGATCTGATGGAATGGGCTTTCACAGGTGAATGCAAGGACTTGCTGTGGAAGGAAAAGCAAAAAGTAGTGGATTTTGAGATCCAGTTGGGAATTGTCTGTTTGGAGACAGGAGTGACAACTTTCATTCCTGGAAGAAGACAAAGAGCTGGTTAGTTCTCCTGATATCTTTTTGTCTTATAAAGGTAGAATCTCATTTGTCTATGAACATCTATGCAATGGAAGAGTCTGTAACTGCTGTTCTGTGGATTTGGAAAAGAAGGCAAGCAAATGAATATAGCCTGGTCGGGTGATAGTTCATTTCTATCTTGGGCATAAAGGATGAATCATCCCTAAGTGAGAACCTATCCTTTTTACAAATAAGAAAGGAGAATGGTCTTAAGGACTTCAATCTCAAAAACCTTTTTGCAGAAGTAAGAGTGATGAGCAATGCTGCCTTTCAGGTACAAAACTTTAAGGAGATTAAGTCTATCTGTTCAAAAGGTGGTAAAGTAAGCTTTTGCAAAACAAACTTAAATCCCAGGAGAGTGGAATAGCACTCGTAGGATGGTTCAGATAAAAGACACCAGTAAGAAACTGCTTAACTTCAACTCTGGAGAGCAAAGTGGGTGTCAAAGGCATTCAGAAAGAGATAGCAGACAAGTGTGCCTTGATGGAGGAGTAGGTTGGCTAGTCCAAGCCTGAGAAGCTCACACAAATAGAACAGACATGTAGGAACTCCCATTTGAAGGGAATTCTTATTTTTTAAGACACCAGGTAGGGAATATTTTCCATTTGGATATGTAAGTTTTCTAGTATTAGTTTTTTTTTTACCTCTTGGAGTATTTGCAGCATGTCCTCAGAAAATATGTGTCTGAAAGGTATTAAGGTTCTGTCATCCAGAGTCAGGTTAAAAGCCTACAAGTTGAGGTGAAGCAGAGAGCCCTTTTTCTGTGTGAGCAGGTCCACTTTGTGGGAAACTTGTAGTGATGACCCCAATTCCAGAAGTCTAAGAAGGGGGAGCCACTGTTGCTTACACCAAAAGGGAGTCGCTATCAAGAAAGAACCTTTGAGATTGGAGGAAGGGGAGGAAAGGAATAGAGATACCCCCCTACAGTTAGGGACATTGTATTCAACAGGGTTAATCTTTATACCGTTCTTAATAACAGCACCATATCTAGTCAGTCTTTCCTGAAGGACACATTTACGAGCTTCCTCAATAATACCTGCTCATTTTTTATTGTATTTGATTATGCATGCATGATGATGTTATCTGTTATGTAACAGGAAGTATTTTTAAAGCACAGGAAGATAAAGTAACCAGGCAGACCCACAGTAGACACTGTCTTTTTTCAGGGGAGACTTGAAAACAATGTTTAGTTAAGTTTTTAAAGCACAGGAAGGTGCTGTAACTTTAATTCTGAAGAAATTCCTTACATTATGGAATGAAAGCACTTAAGTTGTTGATTAAACTATGAAACTGGCCTGGACCAGCATTATTTTGTTTTAAAAGATATGAAATTAATCAGTTAATAATGTACACTAACAAAGCCAATATGTTTTCAGGTGTGGGTAGAGGGAATTTTAAACCTTTGCAGGTTTTCTGTGAGTTTTATTGGAAGAGCAACATTGTTCCACATTTTAAAGATATAGACTAAGTAAACAGCATCGCCAGTTGTACTGACTGATTTACTGGATAAGAGAAGAAATTTATCCTTGGAACAAAAGACTTTATTTAGGGAGTACAAACAAATATTTTTTTTTCCTTTAAGGATGATCATTTATCTGACTAGTATATAATGTTGCGTGTAACTTTTAAACGAAAGTAGGAGAGGTATTTAAACAGATCAAGCCAGTTAAGGTGCCTATAGAACAGGCAGTGGTGGGTTGTGGATGAGAAGTTAGCAACACATTTTGCCACTTTATTATGGCATTTCATCAACTTATTTTTTTACTAGATTACAAGTTTGTAAATAGATGTGAAGCATATAAAAGGGTTGGTAGGATGAAGGCATTTTTTCTAACACTGGCTTGGTTATATATAACAGGCCAGTTTTTACAGTTTTTCAAAAGCAGATTGCATGCGGAGGTCAATTCTCAACTATGAGTAATCATAATATAATATATATATATATATATATATATATATATATATATATATATATATATATTTATATATTATACATGTATACATATATATATATATATATATATATATATATTTATATATTATACATGCGTATATATATATATATATAGATATATATATATATATATATATATATATATATATATATGTGTGTGTGTATATATATATATATATATATATATATATATATATATATATATATATGGATCTGGTTCATTTTTCCAAAAGCACATTTTTTTTGAATTTCATATCACCAAGACCAAATCACTAAAAGCACATTTCGCCGAAAATAGTAGTCAGTGGCGGATCCAGGAATTTGCAAAAGGAGGGGCGTGGTCTGGTTAGTTGACTGCCGGGGTGGAAGTGGGAAAGTGGGACACTGGGTTTTGGTGGTTGTGAAAAGATCACCTTAAGAAGCTCTGACATCATGTATGAAAAGACAGTAATATACATTCAGTTGGACATGATGGGTAATTCCTGTGTGCCACACACCACATGTACATATATATGTTTAAAATGTAGATAAGTATGTATGTGTGCATGTTTGCAAGTATAAATTGGAGGTATCTCTCAACTATCCAGAATTTTGCAGAATGCACAGATTTCTGCCTCATATTTTTTATCTGACTCTCAAAAAAATTGTGTTTTTTATGACAATTCAGAGGGCTAAAGTCACTAAGTAATGACATTTGAGCATCATACTTCAGATCCTTTAATAAATACACACCTGTTATTCTAGCAACTTCAAAGGTTATAACAGCAACACTTAAAATCTGTCCATGATTTGGGGCCTTAGTCCCTGATTATTCTTGTATTTGTCCAGACGTCTTGCTCTGATGCTGAGAGGTATTGTATTCATTGGGGTTACCAGCCAGGTTAAAATGCTGAATAAATATTTCATTATATGTGCTAATTTCCATAATTTTAACAACTTATTCTGCGCTATGTTTATATTATGGTTTATAACAATTAGCAAATGTTTTCCAAGATGAGTCTCCTCACCAATGTTCAATGTATGTATACAGGTAAAGGTGAGAACTGTAACTGTAATAATATTTTATGTCATCTGGCATGACACAACTATTAGGAGTATAAGAACAGTCTCCAGGCTGAGACTAAAAAGATTAGGGCTCTATCCAGGTCAACAAATTAAAATAAACACTTGAATGCAGTGCAAAAATAGATTTTTTTTTCTTTTTGTTTTTTGTGATGTAACTGCTGAGGTAACAGGTATTGCAAAAAGCAGCAGCAGCACTTCAGCAAAGACAGTTATCAAACCCGCCATACATTTAAAAATAAAATCACATTATCAATGAGCAGATGTAATGAAACAATAACAGTGAGAAAGAAAAGTTACACCTGCTGGGTTCTAATTGAAATGTTTGGACCAGTGAAATTTAAATTTTTACAACTTCTGTATAGTTTAATTAATGCAGAGAAACTGAATATGTTAACAAAAGAACTGATTATCCAGTAAACTGAAATGCTGGTATAATCATACCTCCCAAACTCTTAGCATAAGAAATCTAGACAAAGCCAAAAATAATGGGAGGACAAAGGCCAAAAAAAATAGGGACACATTTTAAATATTACTCTTATAAACTTAGAAAGTTGAAAGAATAAAAGGTTTTGTGTTAGAATGCATTTTCTGATGGATTTGAAGTCTGAAACTCAAACGTGTGTCATTGTTTAGTGACATCAGTCTTCAATGACTTGCCAGAAAACCACAAATTGTATGAGGAACAGATGAAACATATGAGGCAAAAATCTTAACATTCTGTGAAAATGTGGACAGTTGAGGGCTATGATGGTATTTTTTTCTGTATTTCTGTTGCAAATTTCAATGTGCAGTGTGATCTCTTCTATTATGTGAACTTTTGATTAATTATTTTTTCTCTCTATTACTATGTTTGAACCAGTTTGCAGCTGAAAGTAAAATAAAATAAAATTATCTTAATGACTAATTTGAGTCTTATCATACTATATACACAAAAGGAAGTAGACACATCTTGTAATCCCAGTCTCTTATTACTGTGACCTTGACAAAATCTAACTAATAATGGTCCCATGGCTAGAACTATGTCTCGCTTTACAAATCTACATGTTTAAAAGTCAAAGACACCACAAAAGTCTGGGGTAGTAAAAGAGAAAGTAGTGTTTTGAACAGTAAGCATCTGAGAAGAGGGAACCTTGAGAAAGCTGTTGAGCAGGGACAGATCCAGAATAGGTCTCCAGGTGCCTCTTTTTGAGGAACCAGGAACGTGCTGGAAAAAAAACTCTTTCCCACTTTGGAAGGGGGAACAGATTGAATGGTTCCTTGGTTCAACATGAACCCTAGGACCTCTGGGAAATGAGGAAGATGATCTAGAGGAGGTTCAGGAATCCCTGAAAAAAAAGGCAAAGACTTCCATGCAATGAAGTAACCCTGACAGATAACGGAAAGAACACAAGAGTCTGAAGTACTGAGAAGCCAATTTAGAAGATAAAAGGAAACCCAAAGGGACAAAGGAACATGGTCTAACAGAAGGGGAGGGGGCAAGTTATAAAACAGAAGCAGTCTTATCAGTTAAAGGAGGATTCTGGACCACAGAGGTCTGAGAAGCCTTAGCAGAGGAGGCTCACCTTACCCCTTCCTGCCCTTGGAGGTCTGACATGGTTGCCTGCAGACAAACGTAGATCCAGAAGGATTATTCCTCTGGAACTTAGGGATGAGAGATGCAAAAATATGTTTAGGTCCTGCAAGGTTTTGCCTTTCTCTTAAAGAGACTTAAGTCAGCAGCAGCAGTCCCAAAAAGATATATATTATTCAAAGGGGCATCCAACAACTTGGCCTTAATGACCTCAGGCAAAGACTGGAGACAAAGCCAAGAACAGCACTTCATGAAGCTAGAAGATTCTGAGATACTGCAAAACTACAGTTTGGAAGGCCAGAATTACAAGATGAGCGGAATTGATATTACACCATTTCCTTTCCTGAAAATTAAATTGAATGCATACATGTCAAGCAACTTTGTTAGGGTTTTGACAAACAAGTCAGCTATTTCATATTACCAACAGTGAGACCACTAAGAATGTCAGGAAACTCACTTGTGACAGATTTACATGGACAGATATAAGTTAAGATGAAGCAGGTTAGTATGTGTGCGACTGATTGCTTACAATTTGCAATTTGCAGAAAGCCATCTAGAAGAGAAGCATGGGTTGCTACACAAATGCAAATCTCAACAAAGTCAGTTTTTAAGTAAGTCCCATTGAGTGCAAAATGTACTGATGAATATGACCAACCATTGAAATATTCTCTTAGTACACCTGGATCTAGGCTTCCCTCAGTAAGCATATTTTGACACATTTCCATGTGCATATTCTAATGAAAAAATTTGGGTACAGATGGAGATGAATTCAGTTTCAAACCATTTTGTTATTCTGGGTTTTATCACATGTGTATGTGCAAACTATCTGGGCAGCACATTTTTGAAGTAAATGTTAGCAAGAAATGTGATGCTTAGGATTTAAAGAAACATTCATGAACATAGTCTGTACATTTCATGCCATGCACACTGCTGTCAGAATTCTTGTCAAGGTGTGCAGAAGCACATATTGTAGGACATTTGTCTCTAAATGCATATCTCAAGGATTATTGCATATTCTGTTTAAAAAGACAACAATATATGCTGTCTTTGTGGCTGCAGGACAAATGGCCTAGGTTCAGACTGAAGCCTGCATACTGGAGGAGCAAACCAGGAAGAGAACAGCTGATGCCAGCTCACCAATCCTAGAGGAAGGAATTCATCCTGTTGCAGGAGAGACAACTGTTGGATAGACCGTAGTTGTATGTGCCCTGAAATAAGACAGCTTGTAAAACATGCTCCTGCTATGGAGATTTATCACTTTCTAGCTAGAAAGAGCAGGTATATATAAGTGCACACAAACAATAACCTAGCACAGCTGATATTGCACTGCACCTACAGGCAAATACTGTGAGGCGTTAGGATGGGAAGGAAAGTTTTCCTCGTTTCTAGGAAGATGAAGGCATTCAGTCCTCTGCTCTTGCCTCCACACCTGGTGTCATATAATTCTGGGAAGTGTAGAAATGAATTGATCACAGGAGCATGGCAGCCCACTGGCCACAGTGGGAATGTGGGACAAAAAAAAACAAAACACAAGAGAAAAATAAAATGAAAGTGCATGTGCATGTTTGTCTGTCTGTCCATCTGCCTGCTTGTCAATCTGCTTATCTGTCTGTCTCATACACACATTTGTGTTTATGTTGTACATTATTTTATCTATGTAATTTCCCACTTAAATTTTTAATTTACATTACTTTATTGGGAAGTTTGGTATTCTGTGGAAGTCTACATGATTTCCAGTAACGTGGGGTGGCAAATGAAATCTTAATTATCTGCTTTTCTATCTTTCTGGTTATTGAAGAGGGATATGATGACCAATAGGTTTCCCAGAATATCCACCACTATAGTTGTAATTAGCATGGTGGCCAGTGTGGTGAGAACCCGGGAACCAGGCTTTCTGCTTTGCTGCCATCTCTATGGATTAATTATTCTGCACAGAGACACCTTCATTCATTTTGCAGATGCTCATTGTGAAGAGATAGAAGACTCTTTTACAAGGAGGCATCAGGAGGCTAAATTTATTAAACCAAAATCACCAGCAATTAGAACACCATAATAATACTGTTGTATGATATGCAGTGCCCATATTCTGGCCATCCATGGAAGCCACACGTTTTTTTTTTCAAGTTAGTGGGCAGTGTAGAGTACCTGACACCATTTCCTACTTCAGCAGGAGTTGGGCGCAATTTCCTTGCATTAGTCGAAAGCACGACAGTTGTGTCATAACTTTAAAGCCAGTAACTTTCTGGTTCTAGCATACTAGTGTGCACAAGTTATTCTACTACTTTTGGATTTATCCCATGTGAGATATTTGGGACCACTTCTTTTGGACATTACACACTTCATGCATGGGAATTTTTCTACAGTGGCATCTATAGTTTTATCACTTCATCAGAACTTGACTAAAACCCTCTTACTGATGTGCTTGGTTACAGCTCTCATCACCCCGTCATTCCATAAAGCGCACCTGCCCCACCTTCTGACAGGTGATGCTAAGTCAGATACAGCTGGATAACTGGACTCCTCACTCAAGAAACGTGAGGTGATGTTATGCATCATGAGTATTGAAGTATTGTTCCCTTTTCCAGGAAGGTTGAGGCAAAGCACTTGGAGTGGCAAAATATGTTTTTCCACAAACCTCGGATCCCATCATTCACTGGGAAATATTGTTTATTCTACCATGTGTTCTTGCACTTTTTATGTCGATCTTAAAATGTTTCCAAGTGCATCCTGACTGCCTACAACAGAATCAGATTACTCTCACTGAAGGTTTCTTGTTCCATCACCATATTAATAGAGCTTTCATCTTTCATTCATACTTTCCAACTATAGATTTACAATATATAGTGTTCTGGGATTAGTTATTACTAGCACTGTCAATGTTCTACCTGAGGCATCACAGATCAAAATGGTAATCCCCTGTATGCAAGGTTAACAGCAATCTGATACTGAATTGTTTTAATTATCATTAACTTGTATGTCCGGAATACTACCAACTTCAGTAGAGTTAAAATATCTATAGTAAGGCAGATGTCAGTATTAGTAGCAAATCTTGTTGCATATTCTACGTCAGGGAAAGTTCTTTGCAGGTACAATGTTCCTTCCCATTCATGCTGATTTCAGTCATGGAATTTGGTGCTGCAGCATAGTCTTTCAGCTACATTCACAGCTCTCAGCTCACTCTAATGATAGTGGTGATACTGCTTTTTCCTGTTTTCAAGCTTCTTTTCTCTTCTTGGGTCTCCCAGGCGGCAACTTTCACTTTAGATTATAGAGCATCTGTTTCCCTTGTTACTCTGAGACCCACCATCTACAATGAGGTCATGCAACTCCTTAATTAACCCCTTCTCAACTGGAGGAGCAGATCTATCTGTCTGTCTACCCCCTCTGCTCCCTCTCTCTCTTTCTCATTACATACACACACACACACACACACACACACACACACACACACACACACACACACACACACACACACCTTTAGGACTAGCCAGTTTCCTTGCAGCACTTTAACAGCAAGTAGGAGGAAAACAGAGCACTAAGCAGCAGAGAGAAAACATGCATACGCCACTTGCAATGAAGCTCAGATCCTGGTACCGAACCAACAAAGCAAGTGTGACAATGCCGTTTACCACACTCTGTGCAACCAGCAAAGAAATTAACTCTTCAAGTTAAAACACCCCTTAAACCGAGGTTCTTACTATAGCTGGTTATCTCAGAAAGTAGATATTCATGTCTGGGCCAGTCTGGCACATTTATTTTAGTGCTGGATTTAAGGTGGCTGAGAGTGTAAGAATTCGGATACCCGGGATTAATAGCACTGTCTAGCATAAAGCACGCAAAGTATCCAGGTATTGCTTTTTTCCCCCATGAAGCATTCACCATTTATGAGTACCAAGACAAATGCGTAATTTTAGGTAATTTTCAGAATTTCTTATCCTTCGCTTGGCTAACTTTGTTAAATGTATAACAGTAATCACCATCATTATCATAATAAATGCGGACATACACTAAAGTGATAGCAATTCCTTTTGACTTTGTAATATTAGCAGTGCAAAGTTTAGTATTTGCATGCCACATTACCTTTTACTTGTGCACGGATTATCATGCCACTGCGAGGGTCTTTCTGCACTTTTGCGGTTTTGTTTCCTTACGTCATTACTTCATATTTTAAGTTTCCGCAAAGCCATCTTACATCTTGAATCAAAATAAAACTAAACAACTCTTCCTTAGATAATCTAATGTTTGCTGCCACAGCTAATTCAGTTATCAACGCCGGAATTCTTCTGCAAGGGTACAGCAATGTCTTCTGTGTGTGTGTGTGTGTGTGTGTGTGTGTGTGTGTGTGTGTGTGTGTGTGTGTGTGTGTGTGTGTGTGTACCCAACAACAACTAAGGAACTGACCCACTTCAAGTATTACTGCTTCATTCAGGGCTGGCCTTAGCTGAAATGGTGCCCTAGGCGAAGTAGTGTTTCTGCGCCCCTTAAGCCCCACCTACACCATACTTCTGAAACATCCCTATCTGAGCCACACCCACAGGTAGCTCACTCCCCATAAAAGCCACTCCAGGTTATTTCCTTCAATTATTTTAATGCATGAAAATTAGTAAACACTTTATCAAACTATAGGAAGAAAAGAAACCTTGTGATGTAGTTAAACTGCAATTGAAGGTGGAATTTTCCTTTAATAACAAAGTTATATAACTTTTATAATTCAGTGGGTTCCAAGCTGTCTCAGAGACAGGACCCACAGACTGAAAGTTGCAGACTGCAAGTCAGACTGTCGACCAGTCACAAGTGGAGTCCCACAGGGCTTGGTCCTGGGCCCTCTCCTGTTTGGCATCTACTTCTCAGAAATCCAGGAAAACACAGAAGGACTCTGGATGACCAAGTTCACTGATGACTGCAAGCCAGGAGTCATTATGAACTCCCCCAGTGATGCAGACATCCTGCAAAAGGGCCTCTCTGAGACCAACAATTGTGTTGGAACCATGGCCTTAAGCTTAACACCAAAAATGCGTTATTATTCCCTCTGAAAAAAAACTCAGCCCCCTCAAATTACCACATTGATGGGAGCCCACTAAATATTGAAGGGGCCATAAGAGATCAGGGCACCCAGGTCGACCAGCCACCTCACCTTCGACCACCATGTTGCCACTGTTGTCAGAAAGTCCTTCTACATGGCACATCTTATAACCAAAGGGTTCACATCCAGAAAGTAGGAGGTCATCATCCCTCTCTACTCTTCCCTCATTAGACCAGTCATCAAATATAATGCTCTGTTTGGCATATACATGACCACACACCTACAACAGCTGGAGAGACCACAAAAGTACTTCAAAACAAGGATCAAAGGCAGTAAACACATGTCTTACATGGACAGACTCAATAAACTTCAGCTGTTCTCAGTCTCTTATCGTCTACTCAGAGGTAATCTCTGCTTGATGTACAAAGCCATGTCCGACATAGCCCTACTTGAAATGCTACACCTAAAGAAATCCCAATCCCTCCATGCCACATGCTCCAGGGACCATAACCTGACTACCACAATCAACAGAACATGCTGGAGGGACAGGTTCATCTCCCAAAGACTGCCCATACTCTGGAATAAGCTTCCCATTCATGTCAAGCAGAGCAACTCGCTTGCCCTCTTCAAGAGAAATCTTGACAAGTGGATGGGTGGCAGAAAGTTCACCCCAGGGATCACACCAGTTGCCCTACTGGATAGAGGCACTTTGAACAAACATCGGGTGGCATGGTGTCAAGGAAATTTTTTTTTGGATTAGGCTTGTAAAGCTCCCAGGCCATTAGCCTGGTACACACCTATGAACCAAGAGGGCTGGTAAAATGGCCTCATCTGTTCACCTGACTCTAGGTTCTCACAGTATTCCCCTTTGAAGCGGAGATGGGAATTTAATACAGATGACCACAATACACATCCAAATGTTTATGGCAGTGACTGGGGCCTCATCTCTTTTCACTGAGATAATGGACAAAGGCTCTTCTTCAGATCCAGCATCTCTGTTCCTACTCAACAATGTGGGGTGCCTTTTAATGGTCAACAGCTCATTTACATTTCCCTTATTTTTCTTAAAGTTAAATACATGTACATTTCCCTTCATTTCAGAAGGGTGTACTGTTGATGCATTTCAACAGAAACAAAGCTCACAAATACATTTTCAGCACAAGCATTTGTACAAAATCAGTTTGATATACAAATGACGTACAGTTCTATTACATTTGTAACACAAGCACCTTGTATAAATCAGTTTGGTATTCAAAGGGCATATCATTCTTTGCAAAACCCCAGCTGGCTATGCTGGCACTTGCCCATATCATCACAGTGGTACACAAACCTAGCTGTTGTTCAGCCAACCAAGAGGTTAGCAGGTGTGTCAGTTGCCAGTGCCCAAGTACGAGACAATTTGCACAGAAACCATATACTGTGATTTTTCAAACATCTGAAAGGCACTCTTAATTTGATTTCATAAGTACTTCACACACACACACACACACACACACACACACACACACACACACTTGGAGGAAGCAATGCTAGGCTACTTAATTAGCCAATATAATGTTAATTGATTTTTAACCAGAGCTAGGGTAATATAATTAATTCTCATCACTTCCGAGGTGTCGTACAACAGTAAGTAAACATTTCCCAATAACATTCTTCAGGAAATGTTGTATTAGCAGAGCAAGCATCCTACCACTGGTAGTTTAATGACATGTCCAATGCCCTATGAAGAAAAACAATAGATTGTCTGGTTTGCATTTGAATAGTTTTTAAAAACTTTCTAAACAGAAAAGCTTGATAACATAAGCGAGTGTACTTGTTACAATACCTCTCAACCTCTAAGCCCTAGAAATCTGGACAAAGACAAAAATAATGGGAGAAAGATGCCCAAAATCAAGGATAATTTTTCATATATTGCTCTTAGAAAGCCAGAAGCTTGTTAGAATAATAAGGCTTTCATTCGCAAGTGTCATCATATAATGACCTCGATCCACTTCAGTCCTTAATGATTTGACAGAAAACCAAAAATTTTACTAGAAACAGTCCTAAAATATGAGAGAAAACTTCTGATTTCTGTGAAAATCCAGACAGCTGAGAGGTATGCATGCAGATGGTAAATCTATCGCCCGCCATCCATTCTAAACTCCACCATAGAGTTACCCATGTTTAAATAAAATGTTTTCTTTAGGAATTCTTGTTTTAAAAAGGCTAGTAACTTCCCATCCTAGTTCTTACTGTAAGTCGGCAAGTACTATAAATGGAAACCAATTTATGAATACACATTCTGAGACACCCTGGCTGTAACTAAGAATCAACGTACAGTTTTAAGTGCTTAAAGCGGGATTTAAATTCTCCTCAATGCTGCTGCTACTGAGTGGAGAGGGGCGCAAACATCACAGTACTGTCAGGATGTACTCAGAGATGGGGCGCCGAGAACAGCACAACCGTTTGTCTCTCAAGTCCTGGTGTGGTGTGTTTGAAAGATGAAGAGATTAAAATGAAAAATAATAAAATTTAAATAAATAAAATGTGCCCTTTATGAGGCCGTCCAGTATGGCGCCCTAGGCGGTCGCTGGCCGTGGAGGTGCGTGGCCCTTTTGTGTTTTGGAACAAGGTTGCATCATAACATCAATGATCTCGTGAAAGTTGTTGCAGAGGGAAATATGCTAACCGCATCATTTGTGAGAAGGCAATCTGCTATAAAATAATGAACATGTGACGACAAAAGAATGGCAGCGCTTGAGATAATTTACAGAGGCAGATTCTGCTTTCCAGATGAAACTGGCATTAGAGTTTATAAACAGAAAAGTTGCATCAGAGCTCCTAAATGCTACACATTTATAACGTTGATAGTTCTACCACTTTGGTGTCTTGGATCAGTACTTCAGGAGAAAAAAACATTAATAATATAATAATAGTATATAATAATACTTAAAATAATAAGTTCCTTAAAGCATAATCACTTGGCGAGTTGCTCACACAATTTATTTTTTTCAGAGTTAATCTGCCGACTCTACAAAACACGTTTGTCTGACTCGGAATCAGGGATTATTTCACCAGTCAAACATTTACAGCATCTCACGCAGGGTGTTCTCACTAACGCGCCTAATTCAACTACAAGGGAGATGCACTTGGAGGAGGATCACCTGACTGCAACTTCCAATTGCATATCAGATACATTAGGCACGTTTGGCGACTATCTATGTCTGTCAATAAAAGAATGCACCTGAAATTTCCATTTTCAACGGAACATAGTGCATTTCTTTTTTAAGAGTACAAAAAAAATGTATGTAGAAAATCAGAAAATGTACAGTTTTGGTAGTACATTTTTTTCCGATTTTCAAAAAAAAAATGATACAAGTTTAAAAAGGGGGCGGCGCGTGCCTCTGCGCCCATGCCTAAATCCGCCACTGGTAGTGGCAGTGTATATGCCCTTTTCCTCACTGTAGTGCGATCCCGGAGTTAGAATATATAGTAAAGGGGGAGTGGGTGGTTCAGCCTCCCACCTAGCTAGTCTTATACTATGCAGTTTCTGTTACGAGGGTAAGTTAGTACTTTTTAATCAAAGTATGTGGGGGGCAGACCACTCTACTATATAGTCTAACTACAGGATCGCACTTCAGAGGGGAAAAGGGCATATATACTACCACTACTATTTTCGGCAAAATGTGCTTTCGGTGATTTGGTCTTGGTGATATGAAATTCGATGAAATCGGCAAAATGAACCAGATAAACATATACATATATATATATATATATATATATATATAATATATATCTGGATCTACTTCACTTGACCTAAAACTCATTTGACTGACATCCATTTGACCAACACCCAGTTGACCTAAATTTAATTTGACTGACAACTCATTTGACTGACTCCCATTTCACCAACCGCTTACAATGCTGAATTTCAACATACTAATCCTAAACCATAGACAAGCACACTTTGAACACCAATAACTCTTTCCAGAACTTAAAAACTACTTACTTACCGTCTTAACAGAAACGGGACAATGCACAGCCAAACAAGGTGGGGGGCTACACCCCCCATACCCTCAATGTGTGGGCTGTGCCCCCACCCCACATTATATATACTAACTCCAGGATGGCACTACAGTGGAGAAAAGGGCATATACCTTTAACTTGCCTTACAGTACTCTACATGCTGCCACTACTGCTGGGAACATACAAAACATTTGCCAAATTACTTTATATACTTCTCATAAAAATGTAAAGAGACAAACACATTTTGAAACACTACAACACTACTTTCTACATGACTATCAGAATTCTAATAGTCAGCACTGTAAGTTACGGTAATTTTTTTTATCACAAGCAAGTCACAGGTGATGGAAAAACCCATAACAAGTCTATGTCTTAAATGTCGGTGAAATGGGAGTTAGTTAAATGAGTTGTCAGTCAAATGAAATTTATGTCAATTGGGTGTCGGTCAAATAGGTGTCAGTCAAATGAGTTTTAGGTCACGTGAAATAGACCTATATATATATATATATATATATATATATATATATATATATATATATATATATATCTACTTCAGTAGATCAACAAAGCATAGTACTGAAATTTAGAATGCTGAGAATAAAAGACTGCAAATGAACTTTAAAGAATGTTAACAATGCCAAAAAACTGAAAAATTGAAAACCTAATACACATGCCCAGAAGCAGCACTGAAGTTTTGAATCAAGATTGTGCTGGACTTAGAAAAACATCTTCTTAAGTTAAACTTAATATGTAAGAGAAAAATTTGGGTCTATATCATGTGGTCGAAAGCTAATAACAGCGAACGACCACAACTTCGAAAACACTGAAACTCGAAGTTGTTATTGTGGGTTTGCACTACAGTGTGGATAGGGGTATTTGCTTTTTTCTCCCTGTAATACGATCTTGAAGTTGGTATATATATATATATATATATATATATATATATATATATATATATATATATATATATATATATATATATATATATTTATCAGGGGTGGGGGGGGGTGCAGCCCCCCACAATCGCAACTTTGAGTTCCCGTGTTTTCGAAGTTGTGGTCGTTCACTATTATTAGCTTTCAACCAAGTGATATAGACCCGAAATATTTTAAATGTTTAGTGGTTGTAAATACAGATTGCTGTACAGCGAGGAATGGGAAATTTTCCCCACTGTAATACAATCTCAGAGTTGGTATATATAATTTGCAAGGGGTGTAGGGTGCACAGAGGAAGCTTGCCCCACTTCAAAAACATTTAAAAATGTATTTTTTATTGATGTGTTTTAATGTGTAGGTTATTTGAGTTCAGGTTGATCTCTGTGCTGCTTCTGGACATGGGTATTAGGTTTTTGATTTTTAACATTTTTGGCATTTTTAACATTTTTTAAAGTGTATTTGTGATCTCCTTGTCTTGGCATATTAAATTTTAGTATTATGCTATTTTGATCTACTGAAGTAGATCCATGTGTGTGTGTATGTATATATATATATATATATATATATATATATATATATATATATATATATATATATCTATATATCTATATATATATATATATATATATATATATATATATATATATATAAAATATATTTATATATATATATATATATATATATATATATATATATATATATAGATATATATATATATATATATATATATATATATATATAAATATATTTATATATATATATATATATATATATATATATATATCACAAAGTCGAACGGCCACAATCTCGAAAGTCATATGGCTGAGACCATATGCTCGAAATTGTGAAAGCTCGACTCTGTGAATGGGGAAGGCATACGGTGCAGAACGGGAAATTTCCCTTTCTGCACTGTAGTGCGATCTCGGAGTTGGAATAAATAAGTAGGGGGCGTGGGGGGTACAGGGGGGCTTGCCCCCTTGCAGAAATACTTTGTTGTGTTACATTTCTCTTTTTTCAGCTCCCTTTCACAAAGTCGAGTTTCAGAAACTCGAGCATATGGCTTCGACCATATGCATTTCGAGTTTCTGAACTTTTGACTTTGTGAAGGGGAACTACATATATATATATATATATATATATATATATATTTTTTTTTTTTTGTGTGTGTGTGTGTGTGTGTGTGTGTGTGTGACTTGTTTAATTTTGGTGTATTAGATGTTATAGTGAAGGTTATTCTGTTGCTGTAGTGTGACTGTGATGTAAATAGTAACAGTTTCCTTAACAGTAAGTAGCAGCTGGGAGGTTTCAGCCAAATTTCTCATGAGTAGAGAGATCCCTTGTTTAGCTCTTGAAGATCTGAATAGTAAGGATCAGCATGCTACATAAGTGTAGAATATTTGGTAGTTGAGCACAAATATTTAAAAATATACTAAACAATGGTGGAACTATTATGGATCCATGGGGCACTCCAATAGAAGCAGGAAGGAAGGCAGAGTATTTATTCTGCTATTTGACCAGCTGGAGTCTGTTGGACAGACAGCTATGAAACCAGATGGTAAAGAATTTACCGAAGGTTACTTTCTAAGATGTATTTGAGTAACTGTGTTGTAATACATTTCCTAAGATTTTGGACAGACTAGAGACAAAGAATAGTAATGGGACACTAGCTGGAAAAGTCAACAGAGGAGTTTCTATCCTTATTATGGGTAGAAAGTAGAACCTTTTCCAGAAAGATGGGGCATATGATTTCATGATAATCTGTTTATACCAATGGATACTGGGTAGGCTAGAGCATCAGCTGCAGGTCAGTTTATTGCATTCTCTTATTACTTTACAGTTCATGTGCCTGCTTATTTGAACTGTTTCTTTCTGAAATTGGTGCGCCTTGTTGCAGTAGCATAGATCATATTCAGACCTGCTGAATCTAGCTTTGTTTGTATAGCTTGAGCCCTAATCCAAGCCATCTTTTTTTGGAGAAGGTTCCCCTGCACCCTAGTAGTAGGAGTGTGCAGTTAGAACTCGTCTGATTGAAGACAGCTGGAACAGGGCTCAGTTTTGAGCTTTTGTCTGGTTAATTGGGTAACTTGTTTAAATCAGTTTGTTCGCTTTCTATTGTTTATATATATATATATATATATATATATATATATATATATATATATATATTGCACTTTATTTATCTGCTTTTACTGTTTTACTGTATTTGTGTTTCTTCCTACTTTATTACTATGGGCATTGACTACAACTCTGATCTGAGATATATAAGAGTAAGTATCCTTTTCTCTGTTTTTAAAGTGCTTTTTTGATTGTATCTGCTTTATTTTCTGAAAAAAAAATAAAAAAACAAACAAAAAAAAATACTTGCTTCCCACCTTTCTAAGCTAGTATAGTCCAGTTATTAGGTTAGTGCTAAATTCAGGGCTGTGTTACATGTCTCTGTATCTGTCCATACCTTACTTGGACAGAAGGAAGTTTCTCTGTTCACCTGTGAGAGAGGGGAGATTTGAGCAGCCTATATGTCCCTGGAGGAGTGGTATCAGTCCAGAAATTAGTAGTTTATTGGTCATTTTGGGCTAATTTCTATATCTTTCATTTCCCTGCTATAGAAAATGAATTTGCCTGGTTTTGCTCGCTGGGCAGCACCGGTTAGCTAGGGTATAACTATTCACGGCTCAAAGTCTCCTTTTCAATTCTTCCCTTGGAACAAGACAAACTTTCAACTTAAGCACTCAAACCATTCATTTCTCAGCCCGGCACTTGCTCAAAACTCATAGCAAGCACTTATAAACCCTAGCACTAGACCCCCCCCCACCATATACTGTACAGAAGGACAAGGCTCTCTATTCAGCCTTACCAGCCAATCAGTAAAATAGTTCACTGTACCTATTCAGGCATGTCCAAAGGGTAGTTTCAGGTCTACTCTCCAGTCAAACTGGTGAATCTGGGCATTTTGAGGCAATGTTACAACTTCTTCATGTACACAGACAACCCTCTCCTCCTACCACCAAACAATAATACATGCGAGAGATGCAATTGTACAGCCAAACTGGAGGCTAAGGTCTCTCAACCCAAGACTGGATCAGACAGTCAAGAGGAGAAGGGAAATACTTGCATCATACCACCAGTCTCACATAGACCCATTAAACCAGCACCGGCAAAAAACACACATAAATACATGAAAACATACAAGGAGGCTCTAAATAAAAATCTGCAAAAGCAACAGAGACCTCCAAAGCAGACATCCAAGAAACCTCCACCCACCATCACAAACCATGAAGCACATACTTCACAAAACCAGTGTGCCACACAATCACAGCCCTTAAGGCAAAATAACATACCCAACACACTAGTAACAGGTGACTCTATAGTTAGGCACACTGATGTCCCACTCACTAGGCTGAACAAAGAGATGGTTACTGTTAGTTGCCTGTCGGGTGCCAGGATCCGCCACATAACACAAGCACTCAGGTCACTCCAGAACAAGTGCACATATGACTCTGACATTCTCCACACTGGTGTGAATGACCTGATCCGTACCTCCCTGGACTACATGAAAAGAGACATGGAAGAGATCTCTGATCACGTAGCCCAGGCCGGTATGACCCTGACCCTGAGTAGCATCCTGCCCTCACCAATAATGAGAACCATTGTATAAAGAAAAAATTATCAATTTCAACAATTGGCTAAGTTTCTGGTGTCATTCAAAGGGGATCTAGTGTCTGCCCACCTGGGATGCCATGCTCGACAAGCCATGCTGCTTCGCTAGAGACGGCTTGCACCTGTCACCCTTAGGCTTTTGAATACTGGCCAAGGCTCTTGCCAGCCCCATAGTGCCTTTTTTAGGCAAGGCTCAAAAGACAAACCCACTGCTGTAAACAGCACAAGTAACAAAAAACTGAGGGTAATGCTACTCAATGCCAGAAGTCTATACCTCAAAATGCACGCACTCTAGACACTCCTCAGTATGGAGAAAATTGATATATGTGCAGTAACAGAAACCTGGTTTAAGGCTCCAGAGAGCACCCCAGCACTACCAGGCTACAACTCATACCATACATTTCAGCCACAGATCCCTGACTGAAATACAAAAGGTGGGGGCGTATCCATATTCATCAAGGATTCCCATACCTCCAGGTTAGTTGCACAGCACAATACTTCAGAGATCATCTACATGCAACTAACAACAAGCAAAACTGCAATTCAAATTGCAACTTGCTACAGATCACCCTCCATGTCCCAGGACCACCATTCCGCATTTCTGGAAACCCTGGGAAACATAAAGGTCCTACTAAACACCCTAATATTGGGTGATTTCAATTACCTAAACATTAACTGGAAGAACTACTCAAAAACTAACTCCCTTGCCCAACATTTCCTAGAATTTATAAACTCAAATGCCCTGGATCAACTGGTCAACACTCCCACCAGAGGTGAAAACATATTGGTCCTGGTCATCACCAACATGGGCGACTGGTGTTCCACACCAGAGGTCAACCCCTCACTGGGATCTGACCATAAACAAATCATTCTGGATATCCACATTCTGCCCCCACCCCCGGTTAAGGAAACCACCATGAAAAACTTTTCAAAAGCAAATTTCACGTTACTTAAGACTGAGGTGGAAAGTTTCAAAGCCCCCATGCTAAAGGATAACACTGTCCATGCTGCAAAATGCATTCTACTGGCACCTACAAGAATGTATGGACCGTGCTATCCCAAGCAAAACCAAGACTCACTCCTCCAAGAAAAGGAAACCAGTCTGGTAGACCCCTGCCATAAACAAGCTATACAACAGAAGGAGGAAACTAGAACAGAAAAGAGCAAAATCCCAAGAAGGGAAGACATCCCTGATCAGTATCAGCAAGAAACTACAATCCCTCATAAAATCATCCAAGGCTAGCTTTGAAAGAAAAATTGTCAAGGACTCCAAAGATAACCACAAGGCATTCTTTAGCTATGGCAAGAATCTAAGTGGCAATGCTCAGATCTGCCCGGAATTAGTGCAGAATGGCACAAAACACACTGAACTGACCGATATCGCCAACATCCTGGCAGACAGGTTCGGTGCAAACTTCACTCCCCCTCTCACCCCCAAAAGGGCCCATAACCATAACAGAAGAATGTAGAGCCCCTGAAATCACAGACACATAGGTTAAAACAGCCCTCTCCAAAGCCAAAAACACAGCATCAATGGGACCGGACTGCATCCTACATGAGCTCAAAGATGAACTAACCCCTCACCTAAACACACTGTTCAAACTCAGCCTCTCCACCGACTATGTACCCATAGAATGGCGCACAACAATGGTTATTCTGCTCCACAAACATGGAGTCACAACAGACACCAGGAACTATTACCCTATAAGCCTGACTAGCTTGGTCTGCAAGGCTATGGAGCACATTATCATGTAACTCATTAAGAGACAACTGGACCCTACCCAGTTTGGCTTTGTTAAGGGCAGATTATGCCTCCTAAACCTGATGGACTTCTTTGAGACAGTTACCAAGGCTATAGATGAGGGAAAGGTGGTGCACACAGCCTACCTAGACCTCGCAAAGGCCTTTGACACCATTCCCCATTCTAGTATTATAGACAAGCTCACCAGCCTGAACATAAATCCCTATGCCACAAGATGGGTTGCCATCTGGCTCACGGACAGAACCCACATGGTGAGAGCTGCGGGAGCTAGGTCCGACTCTAAACCAGTTACAAGTGGTATTCCCCAGGGCTCAGTCCTAGGACCCCTCCTGTTTGTCATATACTTCTCAGAGGTACAGGAAAGCACAGGAGGACTATGGCTGACCAAGTTCACAGACGGCTGCAAACTAGGGGCTATAACTGACTCTCTGGCTGACACAGACATCCTCCAAAAGGGTCTCACTGAGACGGATACCTGGTGTCAAAATCATGGCCTCAAGCTAAATGCCAAAAAGTGCATAGTCATCCCCTTTGGAAAAAACAAAGCACCCACAAACTACCACATAGGCTATTCCCCTAAATACGGAAGACATAATAAGGGATCTGGGGACCCAAGTAGATAGTAATCTCTCCTTTGATAATCACATTGCCAAAGTGGTTAGAAAATCCTTCTATGTGGCATCCAGATAAAAAGTGGTCATTGTGCCCCTCTACTCATCACTCATCAGACCCATCATACAGTACAATGCCCCATTTAGGATATACCTTACAAGACACCTGCAACAGCTGGAAAGACCACAGAAGTATCTCACCAAAAGGATCACTGGCCTCAGACAGATGTCCTATGCAGCTAGACTGAAGAAACGCCAGCTGTACTCGGATGCATACCACCTACTCAGAGGTGATCTCTGCCTGACATACAAGGCCATGTCCAACCCAGAATTGATGGACATGCTCCACCTAAAGAAAACCATAGCCCCTTGAGCCACACGCACTAGGGATCTAAACCTCATCACAACAATAAATAGGATGTGTTGGATGGATAGATTCCTGCCCCAGAGACTTCCCATTCTTTGGAACAAAATTCCAATCTACATTAGGCAGAGCTCCTCGCTAACACTCTTCAAGAGAAACCTTGACAAGTGGATGGGAAACAGAAAGTTTACCACGGGGATCACTTCAGTGGCTCTGCTGGACAGAGGCACAGGGAACTAATCTAAGGGAGCGGTGAAAGCCAACACATTCTGGCTAGGCTTATAAATGCCTTCAGGCAGATAGCCTAGTACCTACCTGTGCACCTAAGTCATTTGGCAAGACTCACCTCTGTCAACTTCAACCTTGCCTTTTGATACTATTTCAAAAACATGAGTGTTCTCCCAAGACTAAGTATTAGATTCATCTAACCATTCCTCCCAAATCCAAATATTTGCTCCTTTTGTGTCTTCTAGGTTCATATGCCTTTTTATCCTGGGGTTACATATATCTAGCAGTACATTTGAGTGAACTTAAATTGTTTTAGACTGGAGAAAATATTAGTTAATTATAACATCATGTTTTTAGACAGGAACTAAACTACAGGGTACAATACTCTTTTACTTAACAAAGTTTCTGTTTTTACCTGTGCTATAGGATATTCATTCTTGTCCTCATGTAAACATCACTTCAATCTTATGTGTATTCATTGGTTTATGCTTGCAGACACATTATGATTTAATTAATGCAATCATGCTCTGTGAATCTAGCGATCCATGTGTTTCTTTTCCTTCAAACAAAATATTGCATGTGAGAAACTGAGCAACAGCGCAATGACATAAAGCATTCTTTCCACTTGTAATTGTTAAAATTTTAGGATTCCCACATTCCATATGTTCTCATTTCATATGCCTGCTTTTAGGTACAACTAGTAGGCTAGTATAAGCATTTTTTGCATGCATGGTTTTGCTGTCACTGCCATAACTGTGGTGTGTTGGGTTATATGCCATTTTCTACAATACTAAAAACTAATCAGTTCATGTAGTGATGTAAGTTATTTAATAATAAATATGGAAATCCAAAGAAAATGCTGAAACCCTTTATAATATAAGCAAAATTCAAAGAGATAATCAGTTCCTACACATTAATAAGATGCTTCTAAACAAGAAATGCTGTAGATAAGTATAGTAGATACTGTTTTGTGGTGGTGTGTTAAAAAGACCACCTAGGTACTTCTAGAATAGGTTTGAAATCCAAACATTTCAAGAAAACCTCCGAAGATGCAGCAACTGTAGTGCAGTGGTTCTTAACTAGAGACAAAAGCTGGTTATCATGGAAAGATTAATGAAAATGAAATGCCTTGGAAATATGGTAAGAGATACATGCTCTTGTTTTCAAATAAAGTATTTTTTCTATAAAGATACAAAAATCTGATCATATTTCGGAACAGACACATTTTTGCCATATCTGTCCATGACTCTACTATCCTTATCTGCAGGAAAGCATTAGCCAAAGACAGTAGTTTAGAAGTTTTCTCTGCGGAAAGAGAAATGCCAGAAGGATCCAAAACAGGATTCTTGTAAAGGAATTTAAATGAGTCTGGAACCTTGTAAAATCTGTCAAGCTTCTTAAGAGATTGAAGCTGAGGCTTAGGATTTAAAGGAGTAGTGGAGAAGGTAATCAACAATGCTTCTAAAACAGAAGGAAAGAAGAAAGGCTTAGGCACACCCATTTCCAGCAGGGTATAACAACTCCTCTGGATATCAGACAACTCAGAACCCGCCCACTTGAAATTCTGTATCATCTTAACAGTTATGTCCCCAAAGGAAAGCTCCTCCATAGGGGAGTCAGTATAACAGTATCTTCGTCATGAGAATCATAATTAACAGAAGAAGAAATTTGGTATTAATAAGCTAAAGAATCACCCCCATCGAAATCATTCTTCTCTTACTTAGATTTCTTCCTTGACATTTTAAGGGGAGAAAAAGAAGACTGTGGCGAGATAATAGGAACAGGAACATGAAAATAATGTGGTTTTAAAGCCATAATGATCTTAAAAATACCTTGTGAAAAATTCTGCCACTTCTGCAAAACTCTTTGGTTTTCTAATTTTTCTTGGGTCCAACATCTGCCCCTTCTAAGTGAGGAAGCTCTGAACCCTGATATACCTCAATCAATGTGCCAGGGAATTCTTCCCTAATTAAGATTTGAGGTATGCAATCTGGTCCCTCCAATATAATAAGCCATGGCTCCCCCTTCTCAGCAAATGTGAGATGGCTGCATCATATCAACTTGCAAAAGGGTCATGATAGTGGGAGCAGCAGTAGCGGGGCAATCTGAGGTCTCAACATTACATCTTTAGTTACCTCAATAAACAATAGGACAACAGATCTGCAATTACTAATTTCTACTCCATTTTATTTTCTTGGGTGATGGATAAATTGTTAAAGTGTTACTGAATTCCATGAAGCTACCTATTGCAGAATAGGAACATTAGTATGATTACAATTTATGCTGTGGAACTGTAAGAAATCAAATGTACCTGTCAGTAAAGTTTACTACTTGAATTACTATGGCTAATTATTCTGTTATCACTAATTCTGATAACTCACTGTTGTTCTTTCTGACCTTTGCTTTATTTAAGGACATTCCCCAAGATTTAATAAACTCCAGGTAGGAATAGTGCAAGACCTACACGTAGTATACCGTGGCCGTGTGTGCAGATCCCCCTCAGCAGCGCTCCTTGAATATTAATGAAAGCATACTAATGAGGGAGAGCCGTGTACACATTTACTGAGTCAGTGTAAGGGGTGTTTTACAGTGCTTGGAGATGTGTAACACACCCCCTGCACTGTCAAAGTGCCAGATGGCACTGAAATATTAAATGAAATGTATGTACTTGGCCAATTCTATAATTTATATGTAGGGGGTGTGTTACAGTGTCTGTAACACCCCCCCTGCATTGTCAAAGTGCCAGATGGCACTGAAATATTAAATGAAATGTGTGTACTTGGCCAGTTCTATAATGTATATGTAGAGGGTGTGTTACAGTGTCCGTAAACAGACTTCCTGTACTGTCAGAGTGCTGAATAGTACTGAAATTAAATGTGAAAATGTCATTGCCCCACCCCCCTTTTTTTTACTTTCTATTCTAGTGTTTGTGCAGTGTGGTGCAGCACTTAGCAATGAATATGTGCCGGACATGTAAAAATAGAAACTGGATGCTTTTAATTTTATTGGAAAAGGTCAAGTTTAAGCATAGCTGAGTGGGCTTGCATGGCATGATGCATCCCTCAGCAGTGCTTAAATGTAACCAAAAGCTATATAGAAATGTGTAGTTGAGATCTTCACATCTACATTATCCAAATGGTTAGAGTCATGGCCTTGTGTGCAGTAGGTGCATGATTTGAATATCCAGACAGGCCATTCATCTTTTACATCTGATAGCATTAATATATAAAATATCTTTTTTTTTATCAATGTAGTTATTTATATTTGTTAACCAGGTTAGTGCAGCTGGTCCAGAATCCCATTTGCAGTGGAGATACGAGAAAAGCTGCAATTACACACAAGTGTCCAACACATTACAGTCACACCCCAAGATAACATAATTAAAATGCATATAGGGTTAGGTCATGTAAAGTAAAATACATACATATAATAATAAAGTATCATTAGTGAGCAATTAATGTCAATATGTGTTCTATTTATTATTTAAATCTCTGGTATGCCCTTAGCTAAGCTCTGCTAAGCACTGCTATGCCAAGCCAAGCAATGCTTAAACAGGACCTGTTTTAGCAGTACTTAGCACCACTCAACTCCGCTTAGCTGGTGTGAGCACTGCTAAGCAATCTCACTTTAAGCAGTCCTCAGCTGAGCTAAGTGGGTTTGTGCACTGCTAAGTATTGCTAAGCAATCTCTGTTTAAGCACTGTTCAGCTGAGCTCAGCAGTTTTGCACAGAGCTGAGCATTTTCAAAAATGGACCAATGCGGCAAAGTGTAGGAAAACAGCCTTATTTAAACTGAACAGGCAGGAATACAGCCAGAACCTGTTGGAGTATGATCACTGCAGAAACTATGGCTGGAGTTGGAGAGGGTGAGTGCTTCCAGGCACAGGGCATTTTGGAGTCCAGGGTCATGGTTGGGCTCCTTGTTAAAGACCATGACAACTGGCTGCTGCAGGGCCAGTGCCAGGGTTCCAAATACAAATCAGAGGCCTGGTACCAGCTGGCACATGACCTCACTACTACAACTGGAATCCCCAGCACAGGTAAGCAGGTGTGTAATCATTATGATGACCTGAAGTGTCGAAAGGGGGGGTCTCTTGATGCAAGTTGGTCCAGGATGCTCAGGACCGCAATGCCCCAGAAGTTTGTAAATAAAGGAACCAGTGATTTACCAAATTCTAGTATGAATATCTGATAGACAGGTATGCATAATGGTGTGTTTGCCTCCATACAGCTGCAGAGGAGAGGGCTCACAACTTGGAGGCCCATGTAGGGCGCCTAACGAGGATGTGCTAAGAGTGTGGTGAGTACAGATATATTTTGCAGAACATAGTAATATAAATAAGAAAGAGTACAGTAGTAACTGCCAATAGGTATATTCTGTTCTGAGTGTACTGCAATGAATGTGTTCATAGACTTGGAGTGATACAAGTGAGTAATTCCAGGTTCAGTACAGATAAAAGCACAAAACATGTTAATGTTAATGAAAGAAAGCTAATATTGCACTAATAATGTGTAGGAATTACATGTATACTGTATTAATACTAAGGATCTTGTAATAAAGTACATTGTCATTCAAAATGTGAAGGACATAAATGAAAAATATTCATGATCTACAGGAAATATAGTACAACTGCAGTCAGACTTGTGAAGGAAATACATCACTGTGTCATGTCACCCTCAATAAAGCTTTGTTCTGCCAATTGCTGTGTGTATTCTGGGCTGTTGTTGAAGAAATCTAATATTACAGGCATTGCGAAGTAAACACGGGTATAACACCATTAAGTGACCAACATTTGGCTGATAAAGAACTGCTAAATTTAAGTGTAGATGTGGAGCTGTACTACAAGATATAATGCAATATGATATTTGGTCTGCACTAAGATCTGAACCTTGAATAGTAATGTGTAAAGAACTATAGCATGTTTCCCTCAGGATTGTCTTGTGTTAAACTTTGCATTTCAGCTATATGCATTCCCGAATGTAGATATGCTGATGCAGGCAAGTATGAGGCTGTAATAGCTGTAGACTGCAAATATACCATCTGCAAATATATATGGGTCAGGTAGGCAACCCAGCACCCTGATATGGTCTGTACAGATTACACATATTTCCATCCACCAGGGATTAATTGTGTACACCTGCATTCCAACTAAATTCACCTACAGTTTCTGTCATGCATGAATTTCATTAATGTATGTTCAACTGTCACTCCAGTCTTCTGTGACACTCTACCTATATTCCCAGGTCAAACTTTGTCACCAGGTGAGCTTTAGACACATATCAGTCAACTACCACACAGCAGTGGCCCAGTAGCTCAGTGTGATAAGCAGCATACATGTTGTTCATTTTGCCACACACAGACCAGGGTTTGAATCCAGGGACAGGTACTAAGATTTATTTATAGTAACAGACAAGTAGTACTGATTATTTATAGAAACAGTTATGTATTGTTAAGAGATATTCTCCCCACAGGACTAATACATAATTAAATGTCTGCAGTAGCTGTATGAAAGGTATACTAATGCCTGTGTCCAGATGTACTAGTGTGTAAACAGCACTGCTAAGCAAGGTGATAAAACTCCATTAAATAAAACATCATGAAGTACACAACTATTCCAACTTAATAAGACAAATTAAATGTTCTACTGTTGGTGTGGCTGTATACCTGGTGTGTCTGTGAATGTCTACTAATAGTCTAACCCCATGCTTATCAATGACAGCAGGGTAGGTATAAACTCCCTGTACTGTGCACCATACATGTCTCTCCAGTGTCACACTGTCATGGATAGTGATCACTGCTGCCAATAACCTTGGAAAAATAACCTTGGAAACAGATATATACCCAGCTGAAGTATGCCCGTAGCACACTCACACAGCATCAGTGCAGGGTACACCTTGTTAGTCATAGATGTTCCCCTGACATGTAATAGTTGTGTACCTGTAGTTCTTACAGCTTGGCCCATACCATCCCAAATGGACAGCTTGAGAGGAATGTATGTCCTACAGAAGCTATTCATACATGTAAAGTAAGGGCAGACCTATAGAGTACTGAGCAGTACTGTTGTGAAAAATATAGCCTGTACAGTTGTTAATGGAATGTCTTTCTTTCCCCCAACTCTTACCTGCATCACAAATTATTATTCTTATACTGCGTGTATGGTTCCATTTTTACATATGTTGTTCTCAAAACCTAATGTTGGGCTTTGTGTTGTATTATTGGTAATATATTAAATGGTTGCATACCCACATACCTTGTTGAAATACCAATGTTGTTGGCCTTTTGCTGTAACTGTTACTGGCATGCTGTTACAATAATGACTGTTATTCCATTTATGCCTGTGTTCTGTATGATATGCAGTTCTATTGTTCTGGGTTAATTGGAACACCCATGCATGCTGTTATAGCTAATGTTGAAATGTTCTGTTCATGACTCACCTATACACTTTAACAAACCTCAACACCATAGCACGATTGGGTAGGCTGGTTCTGACAGATCCACTTATCCCACCTCATCTGGCCATGGCACCAGGTCCCAGCACATCTGGGACCCAACCTGGAGCTGCCCCCTCTGTTGGTCCTGCACCACTCATGGGTGGAATGGGACCTGTCCCCCCTGGGTGCAGACGCAGAGAGGAGGTCATTACCCAAAATCAGTTCTCTGGTATGGTGCGCAGGGTCATCCAGCATGATTTGGATGATAGACTGTGCCACATCAAGGGCAGACTGGCACACCTCGAGAGGCAGGCTGGCCCAGGTACCCAGCCCCCAGCACAGCCACCTTTGGGGCCATGAAGGGGCAGTGATGACTGCCCATGCGTGGGGGAACTCAGTCCCACTGTTGCCATCAGGGGGCACTTGGTCCTCCGATTCCTAAACACCCTCCCTGTCCAAGGTGTTTACCCCCCTAATGTGTTATACACCACCTCTGTCTGCTGTCTTGTCTGTCTCTCCTACCCCATTTACCTCTCCACATGTACCTATATCCCTTCCACAACATTCCACTCTCACCTTAAAAAAAATGGGCATCTGTCCAAAAAAATATCACCTCATACATAGCTCTCCATTTCACCCCCACATACATTGTACAGAATCAATCATTACATCAATTAATCAACACATTTATGTTGCTCACACCCTTCTCTGTGGGATGTGAGGCTCCAAATTCTCTACAATCTGCACAGCTGTTGCTGTACAAGAAATGGAGAGCTATGGTCCTTTCTTATATCCATCCTGCACATTCTTACCTGCCTTTCAGCATGTTTTCTCCCTCGTACCCCCATTACACCACTTTTCTATCACCCCCTTATTTATTAGCAAGTGTGAGTCACAGATTGATGCACAGGCAATCACCTGTCCATGAGCATTACCTACAAAAGACAAGTTGCTGCCTATAATAAACAGGTCTGTGACTTTCTTCATGAAGACAGACTGCGATTTCCAAGGAAAACTATCACTGGATTTCTGCTCATGATGGAGTACAGCACTATACCAGGTATGCCATAGAATTAACTATATAATGGAATGCAGATGGGTGATGCTGTCATGGGAAATAGGAATTTCAACAGTAGGTATCAATAACATATCTTGGAATGACATGTTGCTGTTAGTCTGCTGGCCAGCACCTGCAGTTTTCCCTTTTGGTTCTGTCTGCACTGACACTGATCACATATTGAGCATACTCTATAAGGGAATGAATGCATTACCAGATATTAATGCTTTGCTACTGTGTTCCGAGGGGTCTGGCATGTCACAGACACATTCCCCACAATCTAGGGTCAACCATTACATATTGTCCAACTGCTTTCCAAACATCCACATTTGTCTGGAAGGGGGTCTACAAATATCAGGCACATGTACACATTCCACAAACATCTGGGTACTGCAGATGTCAGACACCTATGAGGAGGAGACCCTACATCAAATATGCTCTGCTCTCAGTTATTGTGCAGCACAGATGTTGCTGGATTGTCCACAAGTACTTGTAGTACCACTCAACTATTTGTCAGATGTTGGCTGTATGACATGGTACTGTAACTCTGCCCATAGGGGACACACCACAGTCGATGCAGTGAAGGGTATGGCCACATAGCAGCACAGTCAGTCACGGCACACAGGCCATAACTGGTATACCCATGACCATATGAGGTTACTAGGCTATGGCCCCTGAGCCCCCATATGCCTAAGCTGGATGTCAGCCCATGTGTATGCAAGGCAGCATCTGATGCCACAGTTGAACAAGGACACGTGGCATCCCAGAGGTGTATGTGCAGGTAACCATTCTGTTATGCAGGATCCACCTGCACAGGTGTAAATAGTTACCCTGCCTGATGTGGACAAGGTGACCATTCCACAGCAGGGTGAGTGTGTGGGACTCACATCTGACCTGCCAACAAGCCCAGTTGATGTCACACACCAGTTTGAGGGCATGTGTGTGTGTGTGTGGTAATAGAGTGTGGCTTGAGATGCACGCAGCCGTCCCAACAATATGGAGTCCATGATTGCCTTGCATGCCAGACACAAGTCACTTCTGAGGAGTATGCATGAATCCAGGCAGAGGGTTGGGCTTATAGCCTGTGTATGGTAGATGTTTGAGGCCCTGGTATTCCCTAGTGAGGAACCTTTGTGATGTCCTCAGTTGCTGCATGTGCATGAATGAATGATGAGTGGAGCATTGTCCAAAATAATGGCCCTTATTGCGGGGAATACAGAGATGTTAGGACCCCATGTCCTTGGATGACATACCCTTATGTATGAGATGGGCCATGTAGAAAGTTTACCTTACAATGGAAGCAACATGGTGGTGACATGTCATGTTGCCATCAACCTGTGTGCACAGATCCCGCAAGACTGATTGCGTGCCAAGGATGTTGTTAGTACTGAGATAATCTGTGTCTCTCCTCAAGGGGGTTGACACTGCATTTTCTGGTACGTGGCCTGAGGCCATGTTTCTGGCACCAGTCATGTATCTGCATGAGACACTCCCAGACAGACATCCACACCATTAGGGAATCTAGTGACAGCACACAGCATGTAGTCATCTGCAGACATGGTCAGCCATAGGCCAATGGCTCTTCTCTGCACCTCAGAAGTGTACATCACACATAACATAGGCCCAAATGCTTAACAACAGGTTACACCACTAGTTATGGGTGAACCACTGGAGATGGATTCCCCTATGTGGATTAGGTGGTTTGCGTCAGAGTGCCAGTATCCCAATGGTAACATATGGTGTGATGCATACTTGGGAGTGTCTATCAATTATGGCCAAGTGGGTTATACTCTCAAAGACTTTGTCCAGGTCAAGGTAGGCATGCGCACTGTCACCCACCCCATCCCCCGCCCATGGCTTTGGTGACTGTATCAAAGATGTCAACTGAGTGTAACAGACATGATCCCTTCCTTGACAAAGCCTAATTGTGCATGATAGAGTATGTGAAGGTCACAAATGTCCTTGTTAATGAGGTTCACTATAAACTGTGCTATGGCCTTACAGAGCAGTCTACTTAGGCTGATGGGTGTATAATTTGACAGATTGGTGGACACTCCACCTTAGTGTAAAGGGGTGACAGTGGTTGTCCTTCTAATGGCTGTGATAAAAACGGTAGTCAGGCCTCCTTTGAATACAGTGCCTTATGGTGTTGCAAGGTTATGCTTGGGGTCATGTAGGAATCACGTGATGTGATAGGCTCCAACGGCACATTTATACCATTACTTTCACATGACAGTAGTAACCTGCTCCCTACATATAAGAGTACAGGACAGTTACTGTGGACATCCTGGGAGGGACAGGGGGTGAAGACTACACTGACTCTGTCAGGCATCACGTATGCTATACCTACAGCACTGGTATAGCTGGTGTCCTTGACCACCACAACTGAGCAGATGCAAGTGCTTCCTGTGATGTTGCAGACTTATGTGGAGAATGTGAGATGATTATCTGTAGTGGATGTCGACAATGTGGGCTCTGGGTTTGCTGTGCAGGTTTCCAAGAGTGATCCCATTTGCTTGTTCATGCTAAGGAGACATTGCTCCAAAATGGGCACCTGCTCCTACTTTGTCTCAGACAGTGGTATGCCATCCCTGTGATAGATGCTGTGTATTGCAGACATCCACCAGACAGGAGTATGTATCCTTGCAGAGGATGATGTAGTCCTGTCCAGTTTACCAGAATCCAGACATCTATACAAATCCACATACAGCACCTGTTTGTACTTGTGGATATTGGTGGCAGTCCCTACACAAGGGGATGGGGGGCTGTGAAGCTGTGTATACCATCCCCCAGGAGGTTGTACACCACATTGGAGGTGCATGTATGTCGGACTGCAGCTAGATGAGTATTGTGAGAGATGGTGACTGCAAACGTGACCACATTATGGTTGCTTTGCCATGGAGGGTAACACTGTAACGATGCTGTAGTGGTAACCCGTGTTTGTTATATCAACTCCAACACATTTTCACCTCATGTAGGGGTAGCCTCTAGCTGCACCGGGGTGTTTGTAAGTCTACTGTTGATGGCTCTCTGTCCATTTGTGTCCTGGCATGGGTGCATGTTCCAATGTATGTTTGGGTCATTCAAGTAACCCAGGATCAGGGTACAGATCCAAATCATACTACAGTAGATGATGTCCATATAGGCAAAATGAGTGTCCTGGTCACATGTGTTGGCCGGTAGATAGCTACGATTTGAATAAGTGTACTGGGAATGGTGAATTGCTCTTGCAGTGTCCCCTGTGCATCTTATTGCCTATATAGCATGGAGCCCTGCAGTGTCCTCTGTCCATCTTACTGCCTGTACAGCATGGAGGTGTGTATGTGCCTCATATCTACTGAAACCCCATGTCCCATGACATTTCCACCCAAACGTTGGGGTATGACTGCATGATATGATGGCTGACCAGGTAAGGCTGGGGTGGACTCTGCAGCTTTGAACCATGTGTGTGTGACTGCACAGATGTCAGCATTTTCCAGGTTAAGAATGCTTGCACTGAGGCAGAGTCATGTGTACACTCCTAGCATTTAGCAGCATGGCCTTCAATGTGTGCTGCGCTGACAGTTGTATGTTGGTAGTGATAACCTCACCACTATTCCCAATGAAGGCACTATGGGGGTGGCAAGAACCATTGCCAGATGCCTGAAGGCCAGTTGAGACAGACTGAGGCCATATCTGGCAAAGCATTGGTAGCCTGTTGACCATATCATCCCAGGTTCACAGGTACTGGAACCCCCTGGAATATCACAGGATAAAAGGACACATCTTAAGGTCAATCATTTCCTGACTGTATTGCGGCATCAGTCTGGGTGACAGTGGTATGCTGCATAAGGCTAGAGACATACCTGCCTGGGACACAATCAGTGTGCTCAGTCAGGTCTCACTGCATATAGTCCAAGGACATACATCTCAGGTGAGCAATGCCAACATGGACTGTGGCAGACTCATGACAGTACCTGTTGCTGAGACACAGCAGTGCATCTGTGATGTGGTGGATTATATCACCTGACACACAAGTAACTGTGACCAAACACATATAGAGCCAGGTGAGAGGCTCATCATTGTGTCTCACAATGGAGTCTCCTATGTGTAATATGTTTGCCATGTGGCGATGCCTTTGTGACTGTGGGACACAGGTGTGTGGTCATATATGGTATGTGATGTGTAGGGCTGTGGCATTCACATGTGGCTTTGCCTCTGGGGTCTCCTTTGTTTGTGGATGTGTATGTTGAGGACCTCTGCGTGTGTGTGTGTGTGTGTGTGTGTGTGTGTGTGTGTGTGTGTGTGTGTGATGTGTAGGTGTGGGTGGTGTGTGAGGTGTACTGATTGTGTTCATAACCTGTTCGGGGACAGATATGTGGGCTTGACAGGGAGAGAGCATGCACTGTAGGTTCCTGATGTCATTGCATCTCTCACACAGTCTTTTCCTTGCTGGTGTTTGTGGATGGTTGTCCCTCCATGTACAAAGCATATGCTACAGTGTGCCAGGACACTCATATCAAACAAACTGGCAGGGGAAACTGTAGGACATTGTCCAGCCATATAGTCCAGAATCTGATGGAGGAAGGCCTGGGAGACCTAAAGGGTGGGCATATAGCCCAGGTGCTTAACACAACAGTAGGAGGCTGACACCACTGCATACAATGCAGGCAGGCTATGAACAATCAGTAGTAGGTGCAACAGGCAATGCATTTGAACACCTTATAGAACATGGAGTAAGTAGCAGGAAACATCAAAATCAGGAAGGAAATGCATGATGTATTCCCACTATGTTGCTGATAGCCACTTACATACTGTGGTGACAGATTGTGGGGTATGATGTGGGAGTTAGCAGTGGATAGTGGTGGCAAATGTGGGTGCACAGGCTGTGTACATAATGGTCAGCAATGTATGTGGTCCTGTGATGTGTTCCCCTCTTCACATCTTTCAGGTGGGATGTACCAGTGTAGGAATCCACTTTTCTCAGCAGCTGAAACCATCACCATAATTGATGCCCTGAGACTATCACCAGGTGCTGTTGTCAAGCAGTCACCATAACCAGCAAAAATGCACTGCACTGTGGGCATCTGTTAATCATGTGGGGCAGCATAACAGGAGCTATGAGCAGTTCTGACACCAGGCCACTGATCTGATACATCATGCATGGCAAAGGGGTGCAGCTGTGGCCAGGGACCATGCTGGCACCAGTGGAGAGCTTACTACACAACCACTCTCAGCCACAGAGGAGTTCCTAGCAAACCTGGCTTCAGCCATCAGCTCACAAGAATCCTTAAAACCATATGCTGTAGAGGTGGGTGGCCCAGCTTCTACAGATGAGGGACATCAAGGTAAGCCTCCGATTGTCATCACATTAATACTGTAGCATTCATAGTGGTGGCTTTTACATACCTGTACACATATGTCAGGTCAATCTGCATTTTTTTTGGGGGGGGTTGTAATGCACATGCGTGCACACATATTGTGAATGTCAGCAATGTGGGTAGTATCACAGTTTGTACTATACATGTTGATATATGCACATATTATCCTGTACTAATGCCACATGTCTGCTGAAAATACCTCTCCCACACAAATCCATAGGTACCTCTGGTGCGGCTGAGGTCCATAATACTGTAGCCGGAGATTGTGGAGCTGTTTTGTTATGGCTCATCTAAACCCTAGGCATATTAAGGGCTGCCAGTTTGTTGTGGACACAACTCTTAAGCTTAGCTATATTGCAGTACTTGCATGTTCACTTGTGGAGGAGTTCACTGCAATGCATTACACCAGTAATCACAGCAGCATATTTGCAGGAGCTGTAACATATTAGCACATATTTTTGTGAAGGTGTAGGCAGTCAGCTATATAGGGGTGCATTACTACTGTGGAAATGGGAGCACTGTGTTTTAGGTGAAGGTCTAGCACATACACTAACATGTCACCTACCTCACAGGTGTATAGTACTAGCAACATTAACTAGATGTAGCTGCACTGCATGTTGTTAAGGGCCTGTCTTGTATGAACTGGACGTAGCTGCACTGCATGTTGTTAAGGGCCTGTCTTGTGTGTGTCTCTTGTGGTCTGCTTGTGTGTTGTGCATGGCATCAGTCATAACATGTGGTCTGTATAATGGATTTGTGGCACTTCACCTGTTGTGGTCAGCTTGTGTGTTGTGCATGGCATCAGTCATAATGTGTGGTCTGTATATGTATTGGTGGCACCTCACCTGTATGTGTGTCATACCTCTCCAATGTCCCTGAATTTGACTCCAAAATGTAGCTCTGTCCCTCTTAATCCCTCCTAAAACTGGTGAGTCTTGGAGGAAAGGTGGTGAATTATACTCATGAAATAATGGCAGTAAGTAAGAGTTATAGACTTCTTTTATTTCACAAAACCACAGTAATTAACATTCTTTTATTCTGCTAATGTCTCAAGTTAATAGTATTACTATTTTAAAAATGTCCCTGATTCTGTTGAAATATGTGTGTGTGTGTGTGTGTGTGTGTGTGTGTGTGTGTGTGTGTGTGTGTGTGTGTGTGTGTGGATCAGCAGACATTATAGTGAAGGAATTAATGTAGTCATGTTGTCTTCCCCTCACAGGTGACCATAGGGGTTGGAGTGCCTCCCCCTCACAACTGGATATCATTGTCTCATAGAACTCTGATGATGATGGTGACCATAGTGAGGTACAGGTGGGGTTGTTGGGGGCTGAATCTGTCCCATTGGTTGACATCCCACTTCCTCCCTCAATGTCCCCACATGCAGTCAGTATGCCCACACATACCCAGTCCCCAGCACCCACAGTCATGGGGTGGTGGCATCAAACAGGAGAGTGTGGCAACTACAGCATCTGTGACTAGAGACACTAGCCATAGCCAGATAGCTAACGAGGTCCCACGCATGCATATTTGATGGGTGCTCGAAGGAGGACTGCTGCCCATCCATCACCTGTCAGAGGTGTCACAGTACATGTCACCCGATGCATGTTTCAGTCCATCATGGAGGCACAGGCATGTTGTGAATGCTACACCAGATGGATGCTCAGAGTCATGGATGCCACACTGTCTGGCATGCATGACTCCATCCACATCATTGGTGATGCCTTACATCACTTTGCTGATATAATGTACAGATGGTGGGGTGAGACATTGTCAGTCCTTAACCATGCAATGTCTGTGCTTGAACATGTGATGTGAGTAGGGCATCAACAACATCAGTTGAGACCTCGTGGCCATGTACAGTCACACTCCTGTAGTGGCAGTACCACCAGTACTACCGAAGGGAGGGTGCTGTCCACACCACAACTTGGTAGGCCATGGGCATGTGGTCCTGGGTGGTCCCATGAGGGACATGGACCTAGCAGACACAAATCATCATCAGCAGCAAGTAGTACCACATCTAGCCCTAGGCATAGTGGTGCCAGTGCCACTCCTGGTGGAACCAGTTCCCGTGTTCATGGCCAGAGATGGTGAACTGTCCATTCCGCCACGTACTGTCCACAGCTGTCCAACACCCCCCCCCATGTAGGGCTGGCACATGGCTTGACTGTGTACATGCACACACTCACACATCACTTTCACATGCAGGTCACTACCAGACACACAGCACCTCTCCATGGCCCAGCTGACCAGCACCCTCCAGACACACACACACACACACACACACACACACACACACACACACACACACACACACACACACAATGTCAACTGTGTGGCACAGCCTAGGCCTTTGGCAAACCCACACCACACCCCGTGCATAAGATGATGCCTGTGCCACATCCCTGTCATCCATGCCATCAATGCAGGGACATGCTAATATGAGTCTGATGCACAGGGTGAATATAGTACAGTTAATGGCAGTTTGTAGTGCAGTAGTGTTATGCCATGTAAGGTGCTGTCTGCTGACAACTATCATGCGTACACATCAAAGTGTATGTACCTTTGCGCAATGATACTGTATTGCTGTATTGTTATTAGTATTGCTGAGTGACTGTTGTCTCCCAGACCATATTCTGTTTCTGTTGCAGGTGTCTGTGTGTCTACATCATGGGGACATGCTGCCAAATACAGCAGCTCAGGATGGCATAGTGGCAATGCAGAAATGTGAAATGTGAAATGCAGAAATGTGACATTGCCAAGGTACGGCTGTATATGTGCATGGTTACCTAGGTGTGTATGTATAGAACAGTGAATGAGGGACAATGGGGGCTAGCAGCGTAATCTTTCAAGCATACCCCTTGACACAGCATGCTACTTTTGATACATGTCACCTGGGAGCTCTGTAGGATTACAGGTTCATAGGATCATAGAAGTTTGCTAGAGTAATGGCCCTGGGTCTCTTAAGAGCCTAGTCAATAGTTCATCCCTGACAGTATCATTGATCAGGACCTGTTCCCCCTGTCATTGAGGGACACGGGTGTGACCCCTGGGATAGATTTGTGGTTTCTCATCTACTCATCACGGCTGCAGTTGATGAGGGTCTGCATGGTACATGACATGTGTGGAAAGTGCATTCCTGTGACAGGGTAGCCTCTGGGAGACAAACCTGTCTCTCCAGAAGGTTTTGTTCATGTCACATATCAGATTCAGGCCTATCATGGTAATGCGCCAATATCTGGACTCAGGTATATGGGCCAGCTGTTGAAGAGCTGGGCACAGCATTGCCATGTAGGCGTGCCACTTGTGGACAACCTATCCAATATCGAGTGGGCCACTACTGATATGAGGCTGTATAAATGGAACAGGTGTTGGAGGCCATGTATTACCTTTGTGGGTATTACTATGGCCTTTCCAGTTACGGCAGATGCATATCAAATGGGCCATGATACTAAATTAATTAATATTGTACTGACTGAGGACTGTACAGAGGAAATGTCCATCTTTAGTCTGGATGCACTCCCTTTACCTATGTGTTGAGCCATGCACAAGCCTTATATAACCACTGCCATTACATGATGGCTGAATGCAACAGTGTTATCAACCTGACTACCCAGGTTTCTCAATACAGGTTGTGTATTTATGGGGTTGCCATTGATGTGGGAAATAGTGGGGTCATGTCCTTGCTGTATGGTATGGTGGTACTGTTTTCTGCATTCAGCTTGACGCCAGGACCTTGGCATCATTCCATACCTGATGTATGGCCCTGTTGCAGTGAGTTAACATCAGTTTGTGGGTCAGTGACAAACAGTACACTACTTATAGTCATGACAGCCTTACACAGTACCTACAAATGTGGGTGGTGGCAGTTAGTATTCATGCCTTGATACATGTGGGTCATTGGGGACAGCAGCTACTCACAGGGCCTCCACATGTCTACATATTGCACACAAATGGGCAACACAGACTAAGGTTGCCACCTTATCATATGTGCAATATAGGACTCTTCTTATAGTATCATGAGAGTTGGCAGGACAAACCACACCCACGGCAACTGCAAGGGACAGGACCTCTCCTGGTTTTCAAATAAGATAGCCTCTTTGTGTCACATTTCCATAGCGTATACTACTTCTCATTAAATTAAGGTGCTTCTTAGGTGAAATAACTGCTTTATGCAACTATTAGAGAACTTTAGGATATGTTTGTTGTCCTACACTCTTGGAGCCTCTATATTGTTTGAATTGCTTCCACAGGTCACACCTGGCCAAACATGGACTGCAACTTGCAAGGTGGGACAGGTGGTGGCCATAATGCTCACCTGTACAGATTTCTGCAGAATGTCCTTTTCTTATGGGTATGAAGTCTGCATCTCAACTGTCTGCCATTATGTTTTCACAGCAACCTGCATTGGTTTGCCAATAGTTTGCCAGACAACAGCAATGTTATGACAAATGGAACAGATAGATGAGGCATACATGTGGACATTCTGCAAAACCCTGTCATTTTGGGATACAAGATGGTGGCCACTGACTTGTTGTTAGTACTGGCACAGTTATGTGGCAGCTTTTATATCCTGGAACTACACTGACTTGTCTCAACCTGCTGTTCTACTAGGCACCATTTAGGTTACTCAGAACTGTGTACGGTCCATATCTGTGGCTGCCTGTCCCTCCATTGTCTCTGGCTTTGTCTAGCTTTCCTGCAGTAACAAATACTGACATCTTGACAGTCTATAGAACTCCTACTGTAAGAGTAGCTCACATGCAAAAAAAGTAGGCACAGACGGTGTTGAACCATGGACCCTATCAACCACAGTAATGTACTTAACCCACTAAGCCACAACAGCCAACAGTCAGTGCAGTCTACATCCTGACATTATTAACCACACACATACATAGCACATTGACCCCTGCATATTGTGGAAATGGAACATGTTAGCAAGTTGATTGGGACAGCCCTGGGAATGTGCAGTCTGCTGCTATTACCTTACAAACATAAATGTCACTGCAGTTATATGGGAACACAGGTGTGTCGGGGTTAGGAAACCATACCTCTCAACTGTACAGATTTTCACAGAATGTCCAGGTGTTTGCCTCAAATTTTGGGTCTCTTTTTCATAACATTGTGGTTTTCTGGCAGATTACTGGTAAATCATTGCAGACTGACGTTACAAAATAATGACAGGCATTTGAGTTTCAGAATTCACACTCTTCAGAAAAAACATGCTAATGCAAAAGCTGCTATTCTATCAACTTTCTAAGTTTGTAAGAGCAACATTTCAGAACTGTCCCTCTTCTTGGGCCTTTGTCCCACATTTATGTATGGCTTTGTACAGATTTCTTGCTCTAAGAGGTTGAAAAGTATTTAGGGGACTCCAACATTCACATATATGCATCTGTCCTATGACCCCACTGTTTGTAAGTCCCTCACATAGTGCAGTGGGTTTAGCTGGCTTAGGTTCGGGGTCGTAGGTTCATAGGTAGGTGTTAGGCTATCTGACCAAGGGCATTTATAAGCCTAGCCATTGTGTGTTGGCTATCGCCTCCCCATTGATTAATTAACTAATCCTCTGTCAAGCAGAGCCAATGAAGTGATCCCAGGAGTGTACTTTCTGTTACCCATCCACTCATCAAGGTTTCTCTTGAAGAGTGTTAGTGAGGGGCTCTGCCTAATGTAGTTTGGAATTTTGTTCTAAAGCATGAAGAGTCTCTGTGATAGGAATCAATCCCTCCAGCATGTTCTATTTATTGTTGTAGCAAGGTTTAGCTCACTACAGAGCATGGCTCGCAATGACATGGATTTCTTTAGGTGGAGTATGTCCATCAATTCCGAGTTGGACATGGCTTTGTAAGTCAGGCAGAGATCACCTCTGAGTAAGCAATATGCCACTGAGTACAGCCGGAGTTTTTTCAGTCGGGCTGCATAGGACATATGTTTGAGGCCAGTAATCCTTTTATGAGGTACTTTTGTTGTCTCTCCAGCTGCTGGAAGTGTCTTGTGAGGTACATCCCAAATGGGGCATTGTACTCTATGATGGGTCTGATGAGTGACGAGTAGAGGGGCAATATAACCTCTTTATTTCTTGATGCAAACCCTTTTGTAATTAGATGGGCCACATAGAAGGATTTCCTAACTACTTTGGCAAATGATTGTCAAAGGAGAGATTACTATCTGCCTGGGTCCCCAGATCTCTTATTACTTCTTCTGTATTAAGGGGGCTGCCACCTATGTGGTAATTTGTGGGTGTTTTGTTTTTCCCAAATGGGATGACTATGCATTTTTTGGCATTTAGTTTAAGGCCATGACTTTGACACCAAGTGTCCATCTCAGTAAGGCCCTTTTGGAGGATGTCTGTGTCACCTGGAGAGTAAGTTATGCCTCCCAGTTTGCAGTCATTGGCAAACTTGGTTAGTCATAGTCCTTCTGTCTTTGCCTATACTTCTGAGAAGTATATGCCGAACAGTAGGGCTCCCAGGACCGAGCCTTGCAGGATACCACTTGTGACTGGTTTAGAGACGGACCTGGAGCCCACTATTCTTACCACGTGAGTTCTGTCTGTAAGCCATTTGGCAGCCCATCTCATGACGTAGGGGTTTATATTCAGGCTGGTAAGTTTTTCTGTAATACCCGAGTGAGGAATGGTGTCGAAAGCCTTGGTGAGGTCAAGGTAGGCTGTGTAAACAACATTTCCCTTGTCTATGGACTTGGTGACTATCTTGAAGAAGTCAACCAGGTTTAGTAGGCATGATCTGCCCCTAACAAAGCCGAATTGGATCAGGTCAAGTGTTTGGAGGTTCCCAATGTCTTTGTTAATGAGCTCCATGATGATGCACTCCACAGCTTGCAGACCAGGCTAGTCAGGCTTATGGGGTGATAGTTACCAGGGTCAGTTGTGGCCCCTCCTTTGTGGAGAGGAATAACCATTGCTATGCGCCATTCTTTGGGCACATAGCCTGTGGAGAGGCTGAGGTTGAATAGCGTGTTTAGGTGGGAGGTTAGTTCATTCTGTAGTTTGTGCAAGACGCAGTCTGGGACACCATCTGGCCCCATTGACAGTGTGTTTTTGGCTTTTGAAAGGGCTATTTTCACCTGTGCATCTGTGAGTTCCAGGACACTACATTTTTCAGGTATTGTTGTGGGCCTTTTGGGGGGTGAGAGGCGTGAAGTTTGCACTGAATCTATCTGCCAGGATATTGGCAATATCAGTAGGTTCAGTATATTTTGTGCTATTTTGCACTAGTTCAGTGCATATCTGCAAGTTGCCACTTAGATTCTTAACATAGCTAAAGAATGCTTTGTGGTTATCTTTTGAATCCTTGGCTATTTTTCTTTCAAAGTTAGCCTTGGATGATTTTATGAGGGACCTTAGTTTCTTACTGATACTGATCAGGGATGTCTTTGTTGGAATTTGCTTTTTTTCTAAACTAGCTTCCTCCTTCTATTGTATAGCTTGTTTATGGCAGGGGTCCACCAGACTGGTTTCCTTCTCTTAGAGGAGTGAATCTTGGTTTTGCTAGGGATGGCACGATCCATGCATCCTTGTAGGTGCTCATAGAGTGCATTTGTAAAGGTTTCTGCATCTTGGGCAGCATTATCCTTTAGCATGAGGGCTGTGAAACTTGCCGCCTCTGTCTTAAGTAAGGTGAAGTTTGCTTTAGAAAAGTTTATTACTGTGGTTTCCTTAGTTTGGGGTGGTGGTGGGGGTGGACATCCAGACTGATTAGTTTATGGTCTGATCTAACCAGTGATGGGTTGACCTCCGGTGTAGAGCACCTTTTGCCCATGTTTGTGATGACCAGGTCCAATATGATTTCACCTCTGGTCGGGGAGTTTACCAACTGATCCAGGGCATTTGAGTTTATGAATTCCAGGAAGTGCTGGGCCTGGGAGTTTGTACTCAAGTAGTTTTCACAGTTAATGGTAGGGTAATTGAAATTGTCCAATATCAGGGTGTTCGGTAGGACCTTCATGTTTTCCAGTGTCTCCAGAAAGGTGGAGTGATGGTCCTGGGTCATGAAGGGTGGTCTGTAGCAGGCCACAATTTGCATTGCAGATTTGCCCAATGTTAGTTGCACATGGATGATCAAAGAGGTATCATGCTGCGCCACTAACCTGGAGGTGTAGGTATCCTTGATGAATATGGATACACTCCCTCCTTTTGTGTTTCTGTCTGTGTTCTGTGGCTGAAATGTGTGGTACGAGTTGTAGCCTGGTAGTGCTCTCTGGAGCCTTGAACCAGGTTTTGGTTACTGCACAGATGTCAACGTTCTTCATACTGAGAAGTGCTTTGAGTGTGTGCATTTTGAGAATTAAACTCCTGGCATTGAGAAGCATAACCCTCAGTTTTTTGTTAATTGTGCTGTTTACGGAGGTGGGTTTGACTTTTGAGCCTTGCCTAAAAAAGGCACTATGGGGGCAGCAAGAGCCTTGGCCAGTATTCGAAAGCCTAGGGGTGACTGTCTCTTGCAAAGCAACGTGGCTTGTTGAGCATGTCGTCCCAGGCTGACAGACACTGGATCCCCTTTGAATGACACCAGAAGCTTAGCCAATTGTTGAAATTGATTATTTTCTCTTTATACTAAGGTATCATTCTTGGTGAGAGTAGGATGCTACTCAGGGTCAGGGTTATACCAGCCTGGGCTACACGATCAGAGACCTCTTCCATGTCTCTTTTCATGTAGTCCAGGGAGGTACATCTCAGGTCATTCACACAGGGCCTACTTAGGGTCTACTGCATATTCTGGGGAAGCTACTATTTGGCATAGAGTCCCTGTTGTCCCATATAGCTGTCAGTTGTCTGCTGCTATCCCAGTAGCCTACTCTGCTCCCTTGCACACATGCAGCAATACCATAGATATGCTACCACAGTCTACTACCCCATTCATTTGTTGTTAAGAAGAGTGACTTACCTTGTGCCTGCAGCAGTTGAGAGGACAGTGCTTCAAGGCTGACTCTGTTGAATGCACGCCGTACACAGCCTATACATGGTAAGGTACAGGTAGTGTGGTGTGGCTGGTATCCTTTTTACTATGTATGTAAGTCAGAGTGAAGTGTCACTCCCTGGGTCCCTAGGTTTTAGTGCATGTGCCATGCACTGCCTCTTTTCTGAGGCCAGGGCATATTGGCTAAACCTATGTCTGCCTACAGGGACAGGTTCAGGAAGTTCCTCCTCCAATTTCCCTTGTGCCTGTGGAGACCTTGGCACTGGTGGGAAATGTGTGTCCCTTCTCTGTGATGTTCCTGCCACAGCTCTTTCTGCAGGATCATATTGTGTAGCATGGCACATGCTATGAACATGTGTGCACTTGTGGCTATAGAGTACTGCAGGGGTCCACCAGATATGTCAAGGCAGTGGAACCATGATTTGAGCAGCATAAACACACACTCTATTATGTTCCTAGTTTGTCCATGTACCTCATTATGGCATTCTTCAGTTGGTGTATGCTCATTTTTGATTGGTGTCATCATCCACGGTTCCAGTGCATAGCCAGCATCCCCCACTAGATGGCCATATGGGATGTCCCCCCTAACAAAAGTCTGGGACAGGTCTGATGCATGCCAGATGTGGGAGTTGTGATAACTGCCAGGGCTGCCAGCACACACATTCATGATAATGCCCTGGGAATTGCACATGACCTGGAAGTTGATGGGGTGATACACCTTGTGGTTGATGTAGACTCTACCCTCCTCACCAGGTGGTGCTTTGATGTGCACGAGTGAAGTCTATGGCACCCAGTACCTCTGGGTAGTGTGTTACACAGTGGAAGAGATGAATATTGCTGGTCTTCTCTCAGGGGAGTGGGGTAAATAAATGTACTCACTGGCATGTGCTAGCATGACATCCAGGAACTGGGGAAGTACCCTGGATGCAGATGCCTGTGAGACCTCCATGATGTCCTCAGTAGGTCTTTGGAAAGTAACTGTAGCTAGAATTCTTAAGGCTACACATACCTTTGTTTCCACTGGGACGGGTTCCCCTCTGTTAGCGCTGGGTCTAAGGTGAGGGCGGCATAGCTTGGTGAGTTCTTGTAGTATATCCCTGTCTATCCTGTAGCACTCTACTATCTCCAGCTCATGTAGCCCCTGGAAGTTCGCCCTGGGTCTTAACACTCTTGCCCTTCTCAGTCTGGACCTATTGTCAGCATCAGCATCGTCACTGACCTTAGCCTCTAGCATATACAGATGTAGCACAGCAGCAACAGCCCCTATCATTTTGTCAGTTAAAATTCCCAAGTGTGTACTCCAGTGGTGCAGAGTATGTGGGAAAATCAGACTGAAGCGTGTATGCATACTTTATACTGGTGTGTTGAAGATGCAGCTTGTGTGATTCGTTGACTATGATACATTCCACCGACCAGGTGTATCATTGAGGGGTTTGAATGGGCCAGTGTTAGTGAAACAGGACTTATCAATCATTTATACTTGATTGGCTTTTCCAGGCTATCTCATGTTATTTATTTATTTTTTTCTTCCACTGCTAAGCTCTGCTGCACACTGCGTAAACCTGTGGCTCTAGTGTAAACATTGCTCAGTAGTTTGGACCCTCCCCTGCACACTGGCATGCTTAGCTTTTGTTTAACCTGCTAAATCATGTGCCATGGGGCTAAGGAGAGCTTAGCAGCCTCAGACATGCCCCTCTGCTTAGTTGTGCTTAGCTGAGCACAAACAGGTGCCATAAGCTCCAATCCATGTTAATATGGCATGCCACAGCTCCTTTTGGTGTTGGCTATCTGTTTTGCCTACACCAACACAGTTCTAGCCCATTCACAGTTAGTACCTATGGACACAGTGGCCCATTCTGCTATTCAATAAACCTGGCTTATTTACATACACCTAATTGCGTATACCCTGGATACTGCACTACATCAGGGCCCATCTCTTTAGCTACCACTATAACCTGCCATTTCTTGACTTTACATGCTATGTACTATAATGCAATACTTTTTTAAATTTTAGATTTAACAGTTTTTTTTTTTTTTTCAAAATAGCATGTTTGCACGTCACTGCTCGCTGCTTAAACGTACAATATGTATTTAAAAAAAGTTTCATTTTTCATAAATTGCATTACTTTCTTAACTCGCTGGACATAGTTTTGACCATTTGCATGCCTAGTGTGCAATATCCACCCCCTTTTCATTTTGGCTTTTACAGACCCTATTTAAAATTTATACTCCGGTACACGCTTTGTAACCGCTTACATTTCTTATGCTGACATGGCATCTACACGGGTGCCTTTCTGCTTGCTGAATCACAAAATCACATCATTAGCATAGTTTTCACCAGCTTATGAGCTGATTTGCTTTCCTCAGACACCTCTGTGTTCACACAGTGTCTGCAGTCCTGTTTCCTGGATCGCTCTGTGTTCGGGCAGCAATGCAATTCCTACATGCAGAATCGCTCCCTGTAGGCTTTATTGAATTACCCTGACTATCTGCATTGGGTACTACATGATGTATTCAGCAAAGATCCCCCGCCCACCTTCCTCATACATACATACAAATATTTCAAACACGGGCATTAATGCCCTTCCAGCCTGCCAATATATCAAAACAGCTGTTCCCATAGTAAGCGTCCTGGCCATCCTTAAAAATATCTAAACTAGTGCTTGCTTTATTGCAATTTGGTAGTCTATTCCATGCATCAGCTGCTCTCTCAGGGAACCAGTTAGTACACTTCTCATGCCTATAGAATCTTCTACATAGGTTGTCTGATGATTCTCTACTACTTTTTGATAACCCTAAACATTCCCAGAGGTAGTTATCTCTAAATGCCCTATATACCTAAATACAGTCTCCTCTTAAATATCTATATTCAACACTATACAAGTTCAGATAATTTAGTCTTTCATAATAACTTAAATTTTCACATCCATTTATGTCCTTGGTATATTTCTACAGTACACTTTCCAGTTTACTTATGCTCGTTTTCTTATAAGGTTTCCATATTGTTATTCCACACTTAAGTTTGAGTCTAATGAAACCAACAAATAAAACTTTATCATTACTGATTTCCTAGACTTTATAAATCTTTCTTTATACAACCTATACTTCTATAACTGTCATTAACCAATTTGTTGATATGATTACAAAAACTCAAAGCTGGATCTACCCATATATCTAGGCCCTTAAATGAGTCTACAGTTTCAATCACTGTGTGCTGTACTGAATATTCACCTTTCAATTTATGTCTCTCAAATCTCATATGCTTAGTTGTTGATGTATTTATCTGCATATTATTCTCCTGTGCCCAAATGTTCAATTTAGTCAAGTTCTTTTGCAGACATGCCCCATCTGTAACATGTAGTCAGTTTACCCAATTTCAAGTCATCTGCATATAGACAGTAGAGCACATCAGATGAAAAAGACAGATCTGAAAGATACAATCTAAATAAGCATGGATCTACGGCAGAGCCCTGTGGGACACGTCAACTGTAACCAAGAATTTCACCAGTCCAGTTGCTGTATGATACTTGCCATGTCCTATTTGTAAATCATGCATCTGTCCATCTTAACAGGAGTACATTAATACCTAGTTGTTCTAATTTATTTATCAGTGTTTTGTGCAAGACCTTGTTAAATACTGAAGTGAAATCTAATAAATTACATCACAGCGCAATTTTTTTCATTTGTAGCTGTTATTTTATTGCTATAGAAAATCATGCTACAGTGGTGATAGATCTATTATCAACATATACATGTTACTACATGGTTTTAAGTTCCAACTTTTCCAATTCTAAACTCAGGTATGCTAGCCTTAACATTAACTTGGCCCCAACCCTAATTGTGTATATTACCTCAAGAAATACCCTTTACCTAACAGTATCGCTATTCAGATGAAGCTTGCCAGGAAGTATTGCCATGGATTTCTGTTTGTTTGTTTTTGTTATTTAGATTCATTGATTAAAAAGAAGGGAAACATTTGTTTTTTTTTTTCAATGAGTGAATTTTCATATTTTATATATATATATATATATATATATATATATATATATATATATATATATACATTTATGCATATACAGTATATATTTATAGATATACACACACTATGACATAAAAGGATTGCAATTATATACAAGTGGTGGGGGATAGTTATTAGACCACTATTTTGAACAGAACGAGAATCATACACTAGTATTCATTTATGCATAATTTTACAGGGCAGTCAGCTCATAAGACAATGCCAGTTAAGAGGCAAATACATAAACTATTACAAGAATGGAAATGTTTCTATGCAGAAACACACTTCATAACTTTCCTTTATTACAGAAGGACACAGGGTTTTCTGAAGATGATAAAGGGAAACATGATAAGACAAAGAGAAATATGCAATCTTTCCCATATGTTGGTATGACTACTAGACATTTGAGAGATCACATAAAGGAACATATTTATGCGATTAATAAAAGAGACACCAGGAATGCTTTGTTCAGACATGTAGTGAAGGAAGGAGATTTATATGCATTTAAATTTCTGGTCTTAGAACTAGGTAAATGGTCAAAGAGGGGTGGAGACTCTAAGACAAAGATTGAATATCTAGAAATTAAATGGATATACACAGTTGCAGCTAACAGAGGTAAGGGATTGAATGGTAATGTCCCCTTAAAACCAGCCCTGAGGAGTAGGGCTTTAAGATGCTAATTGAATAAGTTAATAGGCTTGATTGATATCGTTATAAATGATGTGTTTCACACTGAATATTAGATGTGAAGAAGCAACATGAGTTGTGAAAGCGCTCATCTCTGTTTTGTATTTATTTAATTTTATTATTAAAGTTTTTCACCAGATACTGAGCTTGCTGTGTTTTTCTACATTTTGCTCATATGTTTATCAGTTTGCTCTTGACCATTTTACTATTTATTGGAATTTTTAGTTGTATTACTTGGTCTGAGCTTGGAGGAAGGTGGAGTACCTGAGTTACTCTGTGCATTAAACAAACCAATTGCTGGCTCTATGTCTATGGATTGCTTTGACCGGCTTTTATTTCTGAATGAGAATCCTTTGCTTTTGTGTGACACTGCTTCTATGCGTATGTCTCAGCATTACCCTGAGATTGAATCTAATGACGTTAAAGTGTTTTTAGGTGCTTGGAAAATAAACTTTATAAGTTCAAGCACCTACAATGGCAAGACTACACTTTGAGGCTTGCCTGAAGTTCAAGGTTGCACCTCGAGGGTTGTGGGTGTGTAAGATGCCCAGATATAGAAATGTATTTCTGGACTTACTAAAAGAATGGCAGTTACTAAACTTAGAGACGAGCTCTAAGTACATTGTACTTTTCTTAAAATTTTTTTCAGCCTGTTGAGACACAGTTATATAACAATGTTTTGAACAATCTGCATAATATTGATCCTTTTTTGGACTCTGACAATTGTGTTCGCAAACTTGATAACCTTTTTTTCTGACATTTCCCAATATGAGAAAATGTCTGCAAGATACGAAATATAGGAAGTTAGTACATGACGTTTCTGATTTCAGTGAAGGCAGGATTTTTTCTTGGCCAAGGACAGAGAAGGCAGGGCCAAACGCTGATTCAGCACCTACATCTTTAGGGGTGAGATTGTGCTCATCCACCAATACAACGAGTGCTAATATTTGTTTAACTTCAGAAGCAGACAATGATCCATTGCAGCCAGTTAATAATATTGAAACTCAGGGTTTGCAGATAAATGCGGTTACTGCTGATGATTCCAGTGTTCTGCATACTAATGTAAGTAATGCTACTCCTGTACATGAACATCATTTAACTGATTTTAACCCTCCTGGCAATCTCTCTGTAAATAGAGTAGAGTTAAATACTCCTAATCCGTTCCGGCAACCTTTTTTACAACTGAAGGTTGAATGTCTTGAAATCAGATGTGAGGGGTCATTTGAGGAGCAGAAAAGGCAAGGACGGAAGTGGCTGCAACTGATGGGGCCAACTAGAGCTAGGCCCGTCAGTCAGGCCCAAGGTCCCGAGGACTTGATTGTAAATATTTCATCTATTGATTTGACGCCAGTGCAGAAACAAGTATTACATTTCGGTTTATCCTTTGTGCCTTCAAAGAGGTTGACTGTTTCTGATATTCATCTGGGTTTAAAACTTTTTATTTGTAACATCTCTTTGAAACTGATGTTTGGAAATTCAGTGGGTACGTGGTCTTTTTTTAAGAAGCCTAGTCAATTTATAACTATAAATCCTCCCCTGGTGGAAGTATTCTCTAAACTATGTGAGGATGAAATCTATGAGTTATTTAGGACTCATTATAACAGCAATATGAATAAATCGTACTACAACTTAAGTAAGGAAGAATTTGATGTATTAAATGATGTGTTTTTTACGCTATGATATTTATATACATCCTGCTGATAATGGTGGTTCTATTGTTGTAATGGACACAGGTGAGTATGTTACAAATATGTATACTATGTTCGATGATTCTAATAAAAACATTTCATGCAGTAGTGAAGATATCTCTTCTATGGTGAATTGGTTGAATGCATACCTATATGATTTATTACTAGAAGGCAGTGTCACTAAAGAAATGTTTGATTATTTTACGGTCCAACATCCCAGGATAACCATCATATATAGGCTTCCAAAAGTGTATAAAGCTCTTATAAATCCACCTATTAGACGGATTGTTTCAGGGCCATGGAATCTATTTCTATTTATTCGTTATATACTATTTCTATTTATGTTGAAAAGCAGCTTTGGCATCTTGTTGAGAAAATTGATTTTTATCCTTTCAGATATGAAATAGTTTCTTAAGAATCTAGCTTGCTGGTCAGAAGTTGTGAATGATGTTGACTTTATTTTAGTGACTATGGATGCAGTGTCATTATTTACAGGTATTCCGAATGATGTTGGAATTGATTTTATTAGACAATTTCTGCTAGTACATTCTGAATACGATGGTCAAAAAACATAATTACTGTGTTTTTTATTGGAGTTTATTTTAATGAATAATGTTTTTATGTTTGAGGATAAGTATTTTATTCAGAAGTGGGCATTGTTATGGGCACCATGTGCACCAACAGCTATGAGAACATGATGCATGCTCAGTGGGAATTTTTCTATGTTTTTAATATATGTAATACTTTTAAAGACAACATTTTATATTATTTTATTGATGATGTGTTTCTTGTCTGGGGTGGTACGTTGGATGAATTTGTCTTTTTTATTAGCTATCTAGAAGGTACTACAGATTTTTTAAGGTTCACCTATAATTTGTCCAATAGCAGTATTGAGTATTTGGATGAATGCATTAAGTAGGATGGTGACACCATTACTATGAGTTTGTTTAAAAAACCTTGCATGGTAACTAATCAGTTAAATGCTCGTAGCATGCATTCTAAACGGACTAAGATGAATGTTATGAGGGGACAGTTCTTTAGATAGGTGAGGTTGCATTACAAGGACAGTGACACGTACACCTCATCTGATGCTTTGTCTGATGAGTACAAGTAAAGGGGCTATTCAGACCTAGATACTGGACTCGTACAGAATGACGTTATCTCTCATAGGTTTGGTAGGACTAGACCTTACTTTGATATCAATGACACTAACATGGAAGAGAGGGATATTGCATATGAGCATCTTAGGATGTCTATTAGTTTTTCAACTGATGTAAATTCCATATGTGACATTGCTAGGAAACACTAGAAAGTGTTGATGTTAGACCTCAAGTACAAAGAGATTCTTGATGAGCAACCCCGATTTGTTTTTAAAAATAATACATCCCGCAAGAAATTGTGTTGGTATAAATCCCTTGCTACTAATAACAATTTAAGACAAGATGTATTGAATGATAGATGTGGGATACATCCATGTGGATGTTGTAATGTATGTTGCTATATCAGGACTGATAACACCTTTATACACCCTTTGAGTGGACGTTTGTTCACTTTTAAGGCATATGCAGACTGCAATAGCAGTAATCTGGTATATTTGGCTGTTTGTGATATTTGTACTTCCCACTATGTTGGTATGACTATTAGACATTTGAGAGATCGCATAAAGGAACATATTTATGTGATTAATAAAAGAGACACCAGGAATGCTTTGGCCAGATGTAGTGAAGGAAGGAAATTCACATGCATTCAAATTTCTGGTCTTAGAACTAGATAAATGGTCAAAGAGGGGTGGAAACTCTTAAGACAAAGATTGAATATCTTGAAATTAAATGGATATATATACGCACTTGCAGCTAATAGAGGTACGGGATTGAATGGTAATGTCCCCTTAAAACCAGCCCTGAGGACTAGGGCTTTAAGATGCTAATTGAATAAGTTAACAGGTTTGATTGATATCGTTATAAATGATGTTTCACACTGAATATTAGATCTGAAGAAGCAACATGAGTTGTGAAAGCGCTCATCTCTGTTTTGTATTTATTTAATTTTATTATTAAAGTTTTCCACCAGATTCTGAGCTCGCTGTGCTTTTCTACATTTTACTCATATTTTTATCAGTTTGCTCTTGATCATTTTACTATTTATTGGAATTATATACAAGTGGTGGGGGATAGTCATTAGACCACTATTTTGAATAGAATAAGAATCATACACTAGTATTCATTTATGCATAATTTTACAGGGCAGTCGGCTCATAAGACAATGCCAGTTAAGAGGCAGATACATAAACTACTACAAGAATGGAAATGTTTCTATGCAGACAGAAACTTCTTAACTTTCCTTTACTATAGAAGGACACAGGGTTTTCTGATGATGACAAAGGGAAACATGATAACACAAAGAGAAATGTGCAATCTCGAGAGCTGGAAGAAAATGAGATCTGGTATGAGTTTAGTACTCAGTCAATTAAAGGACTATTGAAAGTGCTAATGACATATGTTTTGTAGAAATGTCTTGACTATTTTTGACTGTTTTTTATTTTATTTACAATAGAGCATATACAATAACAAAGTGAACACAAACACAAACAAAAGTAACATAAGAAATAATATAATGATATATCAAGCCATCCTCCAAGCATCTATATACATCTTCATATAAAAAAACTTTCAAGAAAAAAAAAGATACCCCACTGCGCAGTAAAAATGGTAACTTATTACTATTATTTTTCTCTATATATATGAGTTCTATATTTTTTCAACAATATCCTCTGCCTTTATATGAAAGCTGTGCTATGGTGCAGTCATTCTAAGTGTATGACTTCATAAGCAAGTAATAAAATGAGTCTCTTAAGGCAGAATACAATTTTCTGCAAATATCTCCCAAGAAAATTGTCTAATGTCACTTTCCAATTTCTTCAATAAAAGCATTAGATGTGGAAACAGACAAAAACTGTCTATTTAGGTTTAGGTCTATCATTTAAAATATAACCACAATACAATGCAGTTTCCAGTAAACTGTAATTGTTAAAAACATCTTAGGCTGGATAATGTATGCAACGAAAACTTGAAGTTTTAAGCCTTGAAATGTTATTAATTCTGTGCTCCGACACTATACTTTCTTATACATTTTCAGAATTTGCAAGAAGCTACATTTCAGATTAGGCATAACACCTTGCCTTAATTAAAGCAATAGCTGGAAAAATTCTAAATCTGCAGTATCAATTCATTTTCAGTCTATATACTTCAATTTCAGCAAGATGCACATCTTCCTACAGCAAAAAATTGTTACTGAACATGTGGTCAACAACAATTTTCCAGGCCCCAAAGTTACCAGTCTTTAACCATTTTTTCCCTGTTTATTCAGCTTGCTGTGGAACTGTATTTCATGTAACTAATATTTTTCACCTTGGGTTATATAAACTTAGCAGTTAATTTTATTTAGATAAGGGGTAGGTTCAGGAGGGCTTTACCCACCTCCCAAAAAAGGAATATTAGTTTTGTTTGTGGTGTATAGATTTGGCAATATTTACCTTGATTCTTTTGGACTGGCAAGTTTGTTCAGTAGGTAGTCAACCAACTTTCTGTAGCCAGTTTTCAGTTACTGCAGCACATTGTCCAACACATTTCTCAATATCCCCTATTTTAGACTCAATCTTTTTTACATTATGCATGCTTTTTTGGAAAAAGTCCTTTAGGGGTTAAAAAAAAACCCTTCCTATGAAGATGTCTTCCAAGTATAACTCTTCTTTTGTCCAGAGTACATGATAGCTTGACTCACATGAGGGCTATATTAGATGTCCTCTCATGAATGTATATTAGTTGTAAAAGTGGCCATAGATTCTCATATTACACTCGATACAACACAGCTTTTCATATTACACTTGTTACAAAACACACTAAACAAGTGTGGTGACAGCCTCGTAAAAATAGGCATTTTCAAATGTTCAGAGTATAAACCACTCTAATGAACCTGAAGAAACTCAGGTGAAAGTGTTTTCTTAAGTATAGTTCTATAGTTGTAGCTTACTGTGTGTTGTCATGTTTTGTTTGATAAATATAAAAATATAAACATTTTAACTAAAAACGAACTTCCACTGGCTGTTGAGCTGGTAAACTCTGTTGGGTCTTTCAGGAATATGCAAATAATGGACTAACTTTTAAGCTCTGGGATTGACTCCTTGTTTTTCCATCTACCAGATTTTCTTCAAATCAGCCGCCCCGGACCTTCCTTCAATTGTCTAACTGCCTTTAAATAACTAACTTAATCAATGTAATGTATTAGAATGAGAACACTAGTCCATCTACTTACTTAACTGAATAAACTACTTGAAACTTCAGCAAGGCATCTTTATTCCTCCAACAGGGAGAGTATCAGACAGAGAGTCTCCTAGATCTGCTAGCTAAAGCAATTTTATCTGGACCAATCCTTTGCACCCTGGTGCACTATCAAGACATTATGTCAGCAATACTTACTTCTGACACTGACAATGACATATAAGGTTTTAAGTACCATCTTCGCTTACCTTACATGATACAACTCTTTCTTATATCAAAGATTGGTGATCTCTTTTCAGACAATCCAACCAATTCACTTTGCTAGAAGGAGCTGCTAGTGATAATCAGAATATAAATTGAGACAGCTGCCCTTTTGTCTTTTTGTGTCAGGCTCTACTCCTGTGGAATTCATACCTTGAAAATCCTCAGTAGACTGCAACAGTGGCATATCTGAGAGTGTAGATTCCAAAGATGTAATGCAGTGGTAGAAACTGGTACCCTATAATTCAAAGTGAACCACTGAATACCAAAGCTCATAATCCCAGTAAGTGTCAAAACACAGACCATCAGAATAAGTAAAAAATGTTGATAATCCCTAGTCTTAAATTAGACTTACCCTGATGAAGTCTGTATTGGAGACAGGATGAAAGCATCCTAGTTACTTTTGTTGTATTCCAACAAATCATATGCTAAAATTGAATGTTTCTGTATTGCAGAAAGGATGAAACCATCCTAGTTACTTTGTTGTATTCCAACAAATCATATGCTAAAATTGAATGTTTCTGTATTGGAGACAGGATGAAAGCATCCTAGTTATTTTGTTGTATTTCAACAAATCATATGCTAAAATTGAATGTTTTGGTTATGCTCACAGTAGTTGCTTTTAGACTTACTGGGACTCTCAGATTTGGTATTCAGTAGTTCACTGTGATATATTCAAGTGTCCTTAATGCACATTAATTTTAAATGAGACACCAGACAGAAGTGTTAAGAATTTCTATCTAACCAAGGGCATATTAAATGCAAATAACTTACTCCTTTCTTCATCCAGCTTTATCTGCCAGAATCCCTGGTTTGCATCTAATACAGAAAATAATGTATCATTTGACATAATTGAGACTTCCTCAACTGTAAGAAACTGGTAATGATTTTGTTTTAGTTATTTTAACCCATTCTTTCAGATCAATGCAAATATGAATCTGATCTTGCTTCAGAGCAGTGACCAAATTTCTTACCTGCCCTGTTGACTGTGTTTGTTAACACCTAAGGATTCCATTTGTTTTATTTCTTGCTCAACACTACTCCTGAGAGCTATAGATACTTTATATGGAGCATGGCAATAAAGTACTGACACAGCAGATGGAATTACTTGAATGGGGTATACTTCTGATGCACTACCAAGACTGAAAATAAATCTGTAAAACCATGCAAAGTATCTTCACTATATATCTGTCCAGCATTCAAGTGGACTGGACTGTGTGACCTTTCCTCACACGTTTAATTTATACTTGCACAATATGAACATGAATATGTATCACCATATCTTGCATCACATAAGTCAACCATCTCAAAGTATTAGGCACTTTATTGGATAATTAATTTATCTGAGCCAGTGTTTCTGTTTTAAATACCTTCTTATATGTTTTGCTCTTATATGTACATGTCAGTAGCCTTTGGATTTTACTTGGTGCTCTGAATACAACAGTAATGCATACATTGCTTTACTGTCAGTGATTTGTAGCCCAACTGCTTTAAAACTATTTTGACAAAATATTATAACTTAATACTATTGTCCAGTACAAATTCAAGACTGTATTCATATCGGTATTTATCTTACTACTTTGACTAATTACTAAAATGCACTGCCCTTTACTCTCTGATTTCATGACTATTTTTCTTTTTCCATTTTTAAAAGCAGCAATAAGCAGCAAACTTTCTTATACTGCCTAGGCTACATGTAATCTTCATTTTACTCTCATCTTTGGAAATGAGTTTTGCTGCCACAATTTCTACAAAACGGATTAACTGGCAGAATCTTCCTCCTTTCATGCTTGCAGCGACACCTAGTGCACTACACTGGCACCGCACCCTTAACGCTTTCTTTCTCATTTACATTACTTATGATATGCACTTTACTTTAGGCTTACTTTTGTATTTTATTACCTGACTCACATTTCATCTTACACACAATTTTCACAATAATGTTATTACCTGCATACATGTAATTTTATTCACTCTGTGCAAACTTACAGCTTTTGATAAGATTAGGTCATCAGCTCTTCAAAGTCTCATGACCATTTTTGTTTTATGTTACAAAATACGTTATCATTTAACAGTGAAACATGCTGATTTTTATTTATTTATTTATTTTTTATTTATTTTACATTTGTTGACCGGGATAGTCTGACTGGATGAATGTCCATTTTCAGCGGAGGCCCGGGGAGAAAAGCTCCACATTAAGACAATTTACAAGACAGAATTCTTGACCATATACAATACAGATAATGTCAGACAGGTAAAACATTTCAAATACAGGAACATTTATATAGTACTGTTACAGTAACATACCAACATACCCGACTAAATAAGTTAAAATTTTTGAGTAAAAGGATTAATAAAACATTTTTTTTTGAGGGTAGCATTGTTTATAAAGTTTACCAAACCTTAGGAGGGGAGCTACTACAGTAGGAATTAAGACAGAATATCAGAGTACCTGAAATAGCATGTTAAAGATGGATAGTAAAGAATGGTCCTGCTAGGAGAGAAAGTGTCAGTCAGGATTTGTGCATGGCAAAGCCATTGGGCTTTAAGGAAGATTCTTAATTGCTTCTTGAAAAGTGGGGTAAAAGAAAGGGCTATTAGTTCAGTTGGAAGAGTGTTCCAAGAGTAACCAATAGAGTTTGAGAACAAGCTATCTCCAGATTTGTTGTTGGACTTTAGGGTAGCTACTAGTACCTTATTAGCTGATCGAAGGGTTGTTAGATTTTTATATGGGCAGATGACGTTAGAGAGTATGGGTGTATCTGTGGGATGGTGTAAGATCTTGTGTATAGTAGTAAGTTGCTGGAAAAGAATCTGGCTTTGCAATTCCAGCCATCCTAGCAATTTAAGATTTTGGCAGTGGTGGGTTTGAAAAGGGGCACCAGTGGCAAATCTAGCTGTTATTATAGGCTGTTTCCAACTTATGAAGATTATTTTTGGATAAGTTGATATAGATTAGGGATGCATAGAGAAGGGTGGAGATTAAGTGAGTTCGGGCAATAGCAGTCCTAGCTAGAGGTGTGAGATAGGGTTTAAGTCTGTAGAGGAAACCAAGTTCTTTGTCTTTTGCTTGATTCTTTCACTTTGCAATAAAAGACTCTATACTTTCCATTATGTTTATTTTTATGAATAAATGAATGACATTTTAGAAGTTCAGAATAATTCCTGAATGTCTCCCATATTACTGGTATTTTTTTCTATTTCTTCTTCTTGAAAATATAAAATATCTTCACTTTTTCATGTACAACACAAAGAAATGTGACATCCTGGACACTCAGTTTCCTTCCTTGCTCACAGTGAAAAACACAATGACTATCTTGATCTACAGCTTTCAGTTTCCTGATTAACACACTTATTATGAAATAATTCCTAGTGGTTGCAGATGATCTGTCTTTTATTAAAATATTAAAATACTTTGAAAGTTTCTCATGAGTTATGCAGGTATCACATTTATAGTTATTTTATAGTTATTTTAAAATAATTTTGCAGTGATCTCTGGCTACAAATAGATGATTTTGATTCCTCAGTCTCTTAAACCATCTAAATGGATAACCTAGTCAAACTTATATTCTCTTAGCAGGTTTTAGGAGTGAGTTAGTCTTAACTATTTTTGAAAACATGAGGTCTCTGACTATATTTTCAGCCGTGCATTCTTGTAATCAAGCTTATTATATTTTTGGGAATTACACATAAAATGCACAATTTTCTTAAACACATTGCCTTCTCCAGGATTAATTTAATAACAGTTGCTTAAAGAAACATGATTTTTGCATTTAGATCTTCAACTGAAAGTGTTCATACTGGTAATTAAGTTTATTACATTTCCTTTGAAAATCACAGTGCTTTATTTTTACATTTTTATGGTAAATGCTACATCCTGTCAAGGTTTTGCATCCTTTAAGTTTTTAGTTTTATGTTCTTTTATGATCTTTTTAAGTTGCATGACTAATTGGTCACATGACCCATATGTTCCTCATTTGAAAGTGTTAGTTTGGTGCTCAAATTTGCATTACTAAGCTTATGGACAAAACTGCAGTCTACAGCAGCTAACCCTCCAATAAAATGCTGAACAAATATAGTTTTAGTTTGTGCTGGTGAATTTTGGACTATATATATATATATATATATATATATATATATATAAATATATATATATATATATATATATACAGCTGAGGCACCTTGGAGAATTCTCCTTATTCTTAGCTAAATAGTCAAGGTGTGAGTTGAGGGTGAAGCTCCCTATAAAGATACTTTAAAGGCATTACAATGAGTTTTGAGATTCAGTGCATTTCTTTGAATCACAATTATAGCCCATGCACTTCCAATAGGGCAGGGAACCCTATAAAGCCTCTCCCTCTTCCACTGTGCCCATTTTCTTCCATTATATATATTCCCACCTACACTTTACTTAAATTTCTATCACTCTTACTACCCTATTTCTTACACCAACTGCATCCTTCTTGTATTTCCCTTCTACTTCTCTGTCTATCCTATTTATCGCAAACTAGACTCCACTCTATATTTAATATTCTATTTTCTTATCTCTCCCTCCTGTCACTTGCATGTCCATACCTGCCATTGACTGTAAACTGATATTCTTTGGAAAGAGATATTTGTATCTTAGATTGTTTATTCACCAAGCATGTCTAAAGGAAAACTTTATTTTTCTTCTATATATAATACATAGCATTTTTTTCACTTATTTGTTTGCACGTTATGTACTTCATTGTAACAAATTTCTGATGAAAAAGGGCCCCGCCCTAGCCAAACTAACCAAGTTAACAAAAGGCAAATACATAAACAAATAAATAAAATAATATAAATACTCTATGAATAATATCATTAGAAAACAACAAACAGCCCTAAAATATATAAAAAATGGAGTAATAAATGCCTATTATGCTGTAGGTGGATTGGACACTCTAAACTGGCCCTAGGTGTGAGTGTGTGCGTGTGTGTGCCTTCTGTGGAGGCTGGCAACACAACACTGTAAAACTTCACTGCCAATCATGAGCGGACAGATGATCGGCTGTGGCGACCCCCTAACTGGGAAAAGCCGAAAGAAGAAGACCATATTTTGTAAAAGGTAAATTTGCATATAGAAAAATCTAGACTCTGGTGATAATTAATCAGACAATAAAGTCAAATGAGAATGAAATGTTTAAAAAGCTGTCTTGCAATAATATAATTTCTGTAAGTCATTCTTTAGATCACATGCAATAAATGAATGAATGAATGGATAAATTATCTAAACCAGTCATAAACAATGACTTAGTAACAAAATTTCTTATCCAAAAGTAAAAAGCCACTTAACCTGATGCACTGAAATATTTACAATTACTGAAGTTTAAATATGAAAAACTATTATGCAGACATTTACAGCCATTAGCATACCAGCATATGCCCATTAAGATCTATTTGATCAACACACATGCTAAGACTGAAACAGCTATACTGGTGGAATTTTGCATGCCAACAAGTCAAAATAAAGTTTATCAAAATAAAACTGGTTTAAAAATAATGCTTTTGTTTGCAGGCTTCACATTCCACACCATACCTCTCAACTGTACCAAATTCCTCGGTAAATGCCAGTTTTGAGGGCAAAATATTGGGGTGCCACAAATTCCCGAGTGGCCCCTTTAATTTCTGACTTTCTCAGGTTTTTTTTTTTTTCTTTATTTTTTTTTTTTGGTCCTGATGTCATCATGTGCAGCCATTCATTAATTTAACTTGTAGAGTCAGACCATCAGCCAGGCAGTGCACAGCCCATCTTTCTTGCTCCCGGTAAGGAAAAAAAAAAAGACTGTAACTGGCTGCATTAACTGTCTTATCTGCAAGAGAAACTGAGAAATGGTAACTGAAACGAGAAATGGCAGAGTCTACTCTTGCATACTTGTTATCTTATGTGCGAGTGAGAGATCATACTTAATTATGTTATTTGCTTGCATTGAGACATGTATGTGCATTGTGCATTCATAACTGTCTTATCTGCAAGAGAAACAGCAGTTCTACTCAGCCTGAAATGAGAAACGGCACAACAGGCACCACAGTAGTCTATTACAATTGCTTAGAAGCAGTAAATCTGTCAGAATTCCTGTAACCGATCTTATACTGCAAAGTTTTGACATGAGGATTGATTTATAAGGCACACACATACAAGCCGACCTTTTCCCAGCAACACTTCTGGTCCAGATAGCTATTTCCAGTCCTGACAGATCATATACTGGAAAAGTGGTTTCCCATTTAGATCGTTCATTATATCTACTTATCAGCTTAGCTTTTTTGAGACTGGGAGGTGAAAGGATATAGTGTTCCCTATTATGCTGTTGGGCAGTCTCATTAATTGCCTGACATCTGTAGTTAGCATTCAGCCTTTTGTAATGGAGATTGCAAAAATGAAGTAGTGCTGTTGTTGCTACCTCTCCGAACATATAAAGTGAAGTATTTAAAGCACTGGGAAGATATGGCTTAAGGAATGGAAAACTATGCTTGTTTGATAGCAGACGAGTCTGTGTCTGCTTTATATCACAATCACTTCCAAGAGTGTAAGATTAACTTTTTTTTTTTTTTTTGCATTCTTCACATTTTCCTTTAGCTGTTTTACTGTCTGATTTTTTCAGTCTGATTCCTATCTTTCCTCTTTATTTCTTCTGCATTAGGTCTGAAAAATAAACTTATCTGGTTTTGTAGACTTGTGGGTTTTCTCTGGGTACTCCGGTTTCCTCCCACATTACAAAGACATGCATCTGGAGTGTTTCTTCCAGGCCCTCCGCTGAAAATTGGCTTCATTCCAAGTAGGACTTTCCTGGTAAACAAATGTTAAATAAAATAAATAAATAACTTGCACTTCTCACTGGCTTAGTTTGGCTTTTAGTTTCTGTGCCTTTCAGAATCATCTACTATATGCGATATGCCTTATGCGTACTGTGCTGTGTGCTTAAGTCTTATTGCTACTGTTTCTTTTTTTTTTATTGCACTGCGACCTTTATAGCTGTATTTCCTTTGTATATTGAACTAGTTGGAACAAATGAGATGTCATCATGTGTTTATTGGAGATGGAGTAATTGTGGGCTGCCAGTTCATACTTGTCTGTTTCATTGTTTTTTTGTTGATAGCGAAGTTTCAAGAATTCCATAAGCTTTTGGCTAAACTTAAAAAATGGAAGACTGGTGAAATGCATTTTTCTTTTAAAATAATGCATCGCTGTTTAACATTTCTGACACGTTTTCCATGCACTGATGTTTAACATTTCTGAAACGTTTTCTGAGTGGAGATTTCATCTGGAACTCAACTGTGTTGAAGTAGGACTCTTGGAGCTATAGTTTTGCTGAGTCATTAATTTCTCCCATATTTTACTAGTTATCCTGTTCATGTTTTCTGAGTTCTTACATACAGGGTATTGCTTTATGTTTGTTTTTATCCAGAACCTGAATTTCAGTCATGTATTTGTCCTGTGAATGACTGTCATGTAGCTATGGTGGTCAAAACAGTGTGACATTCACTGTGTCTTGTTTTGAAATAACACATGGAAGTGCTATGCAGTTTAGTTTGCCATATACTAATATGGAGTTCAGAATTATATAGTTTGTGAAGGTGACACCCCACAAAAAATCATTTAAAATTAACATGTTTGATATCTGGACCATCTTTGTTTAATTCTGGTAGGTTACATGATGACCTTACTATTTAAGGTAACCAGACAGTATTGTGCTAAATATGAGAGCCCCAGCGGAATGTCTGAAAGATATTTTTTAACATGTCTAGGTTTTCTCAAACTTGCACAATTTCTGATGAGAAATATTTGTGTAGAATTAACTGGGTGACTTATTTTTTATATAATCACAGAAATGCTCTAACTTTCTATTGCAGTACCTAGCCAAAATACAATTTGAAAGATGAAATCATTCAGCTTAGAATGAGCAGTCATTTATGTGGTTGTGGTCTTATGTAAAACTTGCTTCTTCAGGGCAGGCATTTTAGATGAAGAGAAACTGACATGATCATGTCTGCTGGTACCAGTGTACTTCATTGTTTACTTTGGGCATGTGCACCTTCTTCGCCTGTGGATCAGGGTCACTCTACATCTGGCAGCTCAGGGTACCTTGCTTTGCCTGTGATTCAGGGTCACTCTACATATGACAGCTCAGGGTACCTTGCTTGGCCTGTGGATAAGGGTCACTCTACATCTGACAGCTCAGGTTACCTTGCTTGGCTTGCAGATCAGGGTCACTCTACATCTGACAGCTCAGAGTACCTTGCTTGGCCTGTGAATCAGGGTCACTCTACATATGACAGCTCAGGGTGAAGTTGTCTACCTTAACACTTGAATTGCAGACATTTGTTTGACTGTTGTTTTCTGATTAGACAAGTTTGCAGATAAAGTACTTTCACAACATGTGGGTAGTTTGTGAGCTATGGAAGTGGGGTAGATAATTTATGTTCAGTAACTTTGCTTCAGCAGTTACTCCTGCTATGTTGAGGCACTTTTGTGCATTTGCAGGTAGTTTATATACTTGTCTTGTTTTATCTTATGTGTGAGGGGAAACAATAAATCTTTGCTTACATTGAGAAGTGCGTGTACATTTAATTAGCAGAGTGTTTGTGCACTGACTAAGATGAGAAACAGCGGAGCCTGCATCTGTTTTACTTTACTTCAAAACAATAAATTTAAAACGTGCTCTAACAAGTGTGCTGTATTACACATGGAATATAATTTAATACAATCAGGAAGGTGTATCAAAGAACACGTGTATGTTTCATGTGCAAGATGCCTAGTAATGTTTTTCGGCTTTTCTCGGTTAGGGGTCACCATAGTGGAACTCTGGTCCACTAATGATTGGCAGTGGATTTTTATGGCGCAGAGTTGCCAGCCTGATGCCCAACCTTCAAAGAAGGCACACCCATTCATGCACGCACCTACCTGCATGTCTTTAAACATCACTTGACCATGGGGAGGACATGCAGACTCCACACAGAATGCGCTCCAGCCGAGCAAGGGGCCTATGATTTGAAAACAGCCTAAAGGTAATCTTTATCCACCACTGGCCAGATACATTTTCTTTGAATGTGGGTTTCAATGCTGTTTCAATGAATGTGAGTTTCAAGGGCAGAGAAGTTTTAATGCTAAGTCTATTTTCATTGTGAGTATTGCTTTGTTTAGCAGATGCCTATTAGTGTTTGTGCTATAAAATGTGAAATAAAAGTTTTAAATGAAATCCAAACAATCACTGCAGAAGTAAAGTAGTATGCACATTACAGTGTTTATGGTAAATGAGGAGAAATGGCAAAGTAATGGGACACTGGAATGGCTGCAGGGGGGAGGGCTGTGTATGGAGGGCCCCATTCGACCATGATTTTGTGAGGGGGGTGGCAAACTCAAAGACAACCTAGGGTGGCACAAGCTATGCTACTGATCAGTAGGCCATGGAGAATGACTTTTGGAGGTCCCAGCAAACTATAATATTCTTTTGCTAAGATTAGAATATTGCCTTCCATGAAATGCCATACTTTTACCACAAAACCCACATACTGCAAGTAACCAAAAACAAAATCCTAAGGTTCATCAACTTCTCCCTTCCCAGGAAACATCATTGTACATTAAAAAATGGTTACCATTTACTACAGGGTCTGGAACTCTGGAGTTATATTTTAGTTGTCTTATCTTCAGTTTGCATTTGAAAGTTGGTATTCCATAATTCTACTGGAGTGGGTGGGGTTACATAATTATGTATGCAAATTATATGTTAATCAGTGTACAGATCTGTACGTATTTTTCATGGGCCTCTGTCCAGATTTTTCATGTTTCCAGGTTGAGAGGTATGTTTCACACTCACTTTTGTCTAAATAGTACATCCCAGTGTTGCAGCAATGCAACAACAATGCAATACATTTTTCAGGGCGTGAGGTTAGTTAACTACCATGTGACAGAAATTTGGGATGACGGCTTCTCTGGCAGGTGTTCAGTATTAAATTAAAACTATCGAAGACACATTTAGATTTAAGTGCTAAGTAGATCAGTGAAGTATGATAACGCAAGTCTAAAATAAACAAATAAATCCAAATAATAGCTAGAAGATAAAAATCAGTTCACATTACCTGTGTTTGAAATACTAACCTGTTAGCTTGGGGTGCTGGTCGAAAGAAAGCAATAAATGGCTGGATTAGGGAAAGAATCATAACAATACAGCCAATGACTGGGTGGGCTCCCTTATCCTGCAGTAGAAAGAAAATATGTTATTGATTATAAAATGATGGAAAATACATTTATCTGCTCTGCTGTATTCATAGTAATATTCTATATACATGTTAAAGAAACTTGGAAGTGACAGCATTGCTTAAACTTCAAAAAATACCTCAATTGCTGGCAAACCTAGGGATAAGAGCTCGGTAGCACCAATCTCAAATTCAATAAAAATATCAATCGAACACAGTGCTGCAGAACTGCCAAAGCTGAAAAAGTCACAAATTCCAAGCACAAAAAACTAAACTTAAATTAAATTAAGCTTAAACTTCACCAGAGCAACAAAACTAGAAACACAATGTATTTTGCTGAGATATTATGATTGTGGCACTATTGCTAAAACTATGCATTCAAATTGTCTGGATCAATAAACTGTAAATCAAATGTTGCAGGTACAATAAAATGCACTTTTAAAGCACTGTTTTCTGCTCTAGCAGTATAGTAAGCTTTACGTGCCCTCCAGTCCTTATAATTGGTAGCCCTACATAGTTAAGTCAGCCTGCTACCTTTTACAGTACAGCCTTTTCTCCAGCACTGTGGCACAGTTCCTAAGGTGCTTACTGAAATCTCACATGTCACTGTGTTGTAAATTCCTGACCAGAAGGTGAGATAAGCACCTACCTCATGGAGATGTACTGCTTCATTATCTCACCAATTTATTTTTATTAATAAACACTTCAAGATACAAAATTGCATGCATGTAGAAATATAAAGACCTCTATATACTGAAAATATCATATCTGAATTGCCAGTTTGCCCCCTAGCCTCATTTGATAAGATTCAACATGATAGATATATTGGGATCCCTGTTTTGTAGCATTATTTGGGTCGGAATCACTTTCATCAGCATACTAGAAATTCCTGCTAATATAAAGAGAGCACAAACAAAAGACTTTGCAAATAAGACAATAAGAAGATTTCTACCTGGTACCAACAGGAAAACTGCAATGATTGTAAGCTGGCTCCCAGAAGGTTTCATATCATAGAAAATAATATTTCCCATGCTCTCAAAAAAGGTATAATTATAATTCTTTTCATTTGATTTTCTGATATTTACAAAGTTTTCTCTTTTTTTCTATTCACACACTGACCATCTAGCCAGCCTTCCTGGTCATTGACTTAATCCATTTGTTCCTCAATGACAAGCATGCAAAGGACCATTCATTCCAGGGACAGAGGGACAAGTACATCAGCAGAGATGCTACCATTTTTTAATGGGGAAGAAGGTTTATGCTATATGGCCCTAACCCCCATTTTAGAGAACCTATATAGTACAGTCCAGTTAGACTCAGACTGTGGGAAGTTTATCTGCCTTCCTTTGGATGTCACTAGTGTAGTAACTTTGCCTCTGCCCTGGGACGATCAAGCTAGCATTAATCATTCACTCTCATCCTCCTGTGCTTCATTCTTCCAATGCCTTTGCAACTGACTGAAAGCATTCTCTCTCTGAATTGTAGAGAGGACTATATTACTGCATGCCATGGAGATGGCCACGGACTTTTCCCAGTTTTTACATTTTTTTTAAAACCAAAAAGAGTGTCAACCCCCTAAAGGTATAAAACAAGATATGGCCAGGATGCTGATCTTTTCTAAACAATATATTAAAATGGCACCTTTGATAGCTCAACAGGTATTACAAGCTAATGTAATCCAGTATTATGTTTTCTGAATTCTAAAAGACACTTTATACACATATTCAACTGAAAAGATTATTTTTAGGTCGTGCAAAACAAAGCACACTAAGAGCAGTGGTTATCAAGACCTGGGGGGGGGGTTCAGTCTCTTACATTACTAAGCTATCCTAATTCACTACCTGATCTTAGATATGAACACAAAACCATGTCTGACAACAGCAGAGTGCAGCTTTCCATAACCAAAACTGACACATCAGCATCACTACAATAGCAGTAAACAGTATCCGGTATGCATTAGTCCTGGTAATTTAACACAGCCTCATAGAAAGTGAAACTCAAAATTTTGCATGTGCCAAATGGAATGCTGTCCATCGATAATTATTCTTTTGTATAAAAACAAATCAGCTTCTTTAACTTTATCTTTTTTGATTAAATACAGATTCAACATTTTGTTTCCAATGTTCCAAGGAATTTGTCTTAAAATTACTCACTTGTGTCATATATCCATGGGAATACCAAGCCCATAGTCTAACACCGGAAGCACATTAGCTCCTAAAAAAAGTACAGAGCAACTACGTAATAAATGTACTTAGTAAAATGCTTGAATGCATAATAATAAATGGACAAAAGGACAAAAAACAGGTAGCAACAGAAAAGTGAAAAAAGCAGAAGATAATCAACAAAAAGAAAAGAAAATGTGGCTAGCCCACAATTAAAGTGGGAAGTACACAGACCTACATGAACAACAAAGTTAATTAACAGCTGATGTACAAGTGGCTCAGGTGAGGTGAATTTCAACCAGAGATGAAAGGTTAATACTGCCAGCTCAAAGTACTGAATTATGTACCCAGTGTTTCAAAAAATCTGTGCAAAAGGTATGAGATGAAAGCATATGTAGCTTTTTTTTATTTTTTGCAGTGCATAATCAGAATCAAGCATGAATCTTGTTGCAGGATATGATGCGCTCAAAAAAGAAAGTGCTGAAAGACATGCAGCAAGGTTATTGCACTAGAAATTGTGTAAACATTACAGCATTACAACATACAGGTAGGTGTGAGGTATTGGGTGCATAAACCTCAAAGGTTAAATAAAGATGTGGAAGTAATGATCACATAGGATCATCCCATACTAACAGCTAAGTCAAAGAAATTATACTCCTTAATGCAGTTCAACAATAAAAAGATAAAAGAAACATTAAATCACAAAACACGACTGCTATAACCAATGCAGTAAATGCTCTGCTCCAAAACTTGTATGTAAACAATCCAACAGCAAATGGAGTCAAAACATGGCTAAACATATACTATTCAGTAACGGAAATGACAATACAAGTGGTTAAAACATAGAGCTTTACTTCATATCAAAATAATAAAAATGGGAAGTGCTTTCACACCTCTCCTTGTTGCTTCATCAGACCTATTGGTTAGGGGATACAGTAAAAGGGAGATAAATAAAACATTTATGTTAGACTAAGCTCATTAAAAAAGATACCAATCCAACTCAATTAATTCAAACTTGGTGCAAAAAAAAATAGCTTATCACAAAACACATATCAGAACATTGTTTTCATTCAGTTTGCAGTGAATACCTAGCAGCAAACATTGGTCATATTTAGTTCATAAAAGAATCAAAACTTTATCAATGTCTTCTTGCTTTCAGATGGGGTTTAATGGGAGTCCTGTTGTTGAGACCAGTGCCTTCAGTTGCTTGTAACTTAATAATCCATTCTGATTCATTAATCTCTATTTTGTTTCTTATGTCTCCTTGCCTCATAGTGACTTTTGTTTTATTCAATACCATGAACTTAAAGCAATGTGATTCATTAGTGTCTCTAACATGCTTGGCTAAAGCATTATTTGGTGTTCCAATCCTAATATTAAAAATATGTTCACGTATTCTGCTACGCAGGCCTCTGTCTTTTTTTCCTACATAAAATTTACTGCATATTTGGTACCTTGATAGATATACTATGTGACTGGTGCCACAATCTACTATTAGCTTAAAGAAATGTCACCTCCCCGTGTCCAGATGTATAAACACTCCTGTTTGTATAAAACTGCAATAGTTGCAGTGTTCACAGGGACTTTTACTTAATACATGTTCATTATACTTAGCCATCGCTATTTCTCAAGTATCTTTCAGATAACACAACTTCCTCTTAAGGGATTTACAGTTTTTATAATTAACTTTAGAGCATTCCCCATACTATACCTCTCATAGTTTCATTAGTTAATAACACCTGCCAATGTTTTTTTTTATAATTTCCATGACATTTCTTGAATTGCTAGCAAAATCCAAAAGAAGACTAGTACCATAATATCTTTCTGGTTCTTGTTGTGCTAAATTAACTGGTTCTGAAAAATATGGTCTAGCTTCATAACCTCTCATCTTACAAAGATCCTTCAAATGTTCATCTATCTCCCTTTTACTGTATCCCCTAACCATTATATCCCTGCAAAAGGAATCTAGTTCCTTATTAAAATTCTCATCTACCATTGTTAGCTTGGATAACCTAATTCCTTGGCTCTTTATAGTATTCTTAAACACATGCCCTCTATGCATACTGTTCCTATGCAACTATGAATTTTTATGGCATGGTTTCCTGTACATTTCTGTTGATGTCTTGCCCATCTCTTTCTTAACTTTTACATCTAAAAATAACTCTCCTTTGTAGACTATAGTCTAGTTTACCTACAGTAAAGTTGAGAAAGTGAGTGCAACTATTCATGTGTCTGTAAAGGGCCAGTAATTCTATTAGTGGGTGGTGGCAGTGATTTCTATCTTATAGTCTGGGTAAAAGGGGCACAGCTGGAGAACCTGTGCCATCCTTCCCCAGGAGTGTCTGTGTGGTTGTATATAACTCTTATCTCACAGTGTGTGTGTGTGTGTGTGTGTGTGTGTGTGTGTGTGTGTGTGTGTGTGTGTGTGTGTGTGTGTGTGTGTGTGTGTGTCAGGTACTTGGGCAGGGACACGAAGCACTGGTTGGACAGAGAGGGTGCTAGAGGTTTTAGCTTGCCCACTAGGCTGAGATCTGGACCCTATAGTCCCAGTGGGGAATCTTACTGGAGATCTAGAGAGAAAGGGAGAAACCAGCTCCAGACTGACTGTGATCTTTGTGTGCTCTTAAGGGAAATTGTACTTTACTGTGTGTGTATTTGTTATCCTCCCCTATGTGGACGCCCCTGACTGGTGTTAGTCATGATGATTGAAGCTCCTTGATTGCTGGGCCAGTGCACGGGCGTAACACCCTTGTTTAAACATAGCTTTGACCAATGGATGGGAAATCCAAAATACCCCAGATCTGGCCCCCATGTCTCTGAAAGAAAGAGGAAGATAAAATATACAAACTAATACACCCCCACACACAACTTCTAGAAACTAACATACTTCCCTCTTAATAAATGCCCATGATACAATGTGACACAGTTGGATTGGATTCTATGGCTAGACTTATAAAGACCCTGGTAACTGTTAGCCTATTATATACCTGTGATCCTATTTCCAACAATGTGGAATAAGAATGCACAGATAGCTCCAGCTGTAGTAGGCAGGCTTAAGACAAAGAGACAAAAACAATGAACTTTGTAATACAGCCCTAATTCTGAAAGTGAAAAGATGCATACATAACTTTTTAAAAGCAGATTGGGTAAATGTATATGCAGGGGATTTAATTGAACAAGACTGGAAGTTGGCAGTTTTCACACATGAAGATGAACTGTCATCCAATATGTCAGAAAAGATTGTAAAAACATCTAAACCACTTAAATCACTTCTTGACTGGAGTCTTCAGTCAGGTTTTCTGCCCAAGGAATGGAAAATGGCTACAGTCACTGATCTGGATAACTACAAGCCCATAAGTCTTACCGGCCTCATATGTAAGGTTGTAGAAAGAATTGTCATGGACATGATAAATAAGGATGCAGGTAACCTGCAAATACTGGGCCCATCACAGTCCAGCTTTGTTAAAGAAAGGTCATGTCTATTAAATCTGCTGGACATTTTGAGAGGGTCAACAAAGCAATGGATGAGGGTAAGAAAGTGCATGCAGCTTACCTTGACCTGGCCAAGGCTTTTGATACAATGTCCCACTCAGGCATTATAGACGAGATCACTGATTTAGGTATAAACCCTTTTATCACCCACTGGATAGCCAAATGGATCACCAATAGGACCAGGAGGTCAAAATAGGTGAGGCCACCTCCACCAAGATGTCAGTTGCTAGCAGAGTCCCCCAGGGCTTGGCTCTGGGTCTGCTGCTCGGTACTAGACTCACTTCTTTTTGCAATCTGTTTCTCTGAAATGGAAGTGAATGCTGAAGGTTTATGGCTGACTAAGTTTGCAGATGATTGCAAACTGGGGGTTATCATCAGCTCCCTGCAGACAGTAGCATTCTTCAAGAAGGTCTGTCTCTGAATAACAGATGATGCCAAGCCATGGTCTTAAACTCAATGCTAAGAAATTTATAATTGTAGCCCTTGGGAAGTCAAAATCCCAGCTAATTACAATGCTGATAATACACCCTTAAGAGCCGATCCAGTGATCTGTGGTCTGGGTATGCACATAGACAGTAGCATTTCCTTCGACCACAAGATGGCCACAGTGGTGAGGAATTCCTTTTATGTTGTGCAACTTATAAGTAAGGGCACGGCATCTAGGCTCAAAGATGTCATTATCCCACTGTATTCCACCCTTATCAGACCAATCATAGAGTACACTGCTCCATTACTACGTATGTACCTGACCAGGGAGATAATATGTCTTGGATTATTTTTGTAAGGAACCTCTGAGGTCATTCTAGTTTCTGCATATGCCTGGTCATTCGAGTTGTTGCATATGACTGCTCCATTATTATGCATGTACCTAACCAGGCATAAGCAGCAACTAGAATGACCTCAGAGGTTCCTTACAAAAAGAATCCAAGGCATAACAAACTTGCCTTATGCAGAGTGCTTTAAAGCATTTTACCTCTACTCAGTCTCCTACAGATTGTTGTGGGGTAATCTATGTCTGGCTTACAAGGCATCTGCAAACTCCATGCTTATGAGTCTCTTACAGGGTTGTTAGCCTACTAACAATATGTGAATCTATGAATCTATATATTCCCCATCAAAAAATGGCTGTGTGCACTTGCCTTTTCTGCATCATTAGCAATACCTTTGGAAACATCATCTAAATTCTGTTCAAGAAAATAAAAAGGGAGAATAATCGATTTAAATAATGTACACACACACACACACACACACACACACACACACACACACACACACACACACACACACACACACACACAAGAATAAGCAGTATGAAACTCTAATGTCTAATGTTATTCTACTGTTCTGTTATCTCTACTTCATTCAACTCAAAGAAATAAAAATAATGAAGAACTTGCAACATATTCCATTCTCTATACTTCGCACAGGCAGATTCTCCCATTGCACTTATGCCATGGTAAAACTGAGTGATAATGCAGTCCAAAAGACTATTTTATGTGAGACATGTATTGACTAAAATGTCATGAAAATTTCTACACCATTTTTGTGTATTTTTTTTGTTTGTTTTGCTTTTGCGTGTCTACAGTTAAACTACACTACAAAGCCTATCATGTGTCACTGTTCAGAAGCAGTCCAGTATCAGGATGGTGCACATTATGCAACTCACCTACACAAGTAAACAAAGTGGACAGTAGTCTATACACAATCTTATCTTACTGTGTAGCCGTAGCAGCCCATACATGAAGTACACATGGTAATGAGTACACTCTGCAATGTATTCTATTCAGAGAGAACAGACAAATGGCAGATGGGCCAGTCTTGACTACATAGCATAGAACAGGAACCACATACTTAGCTTTGGTGCAGTACCTGTGTGCATGTTAGTACTCCTTGTGCACTTTTCTTGTTGATATGCTGCTCAGCATACAGAGCTGAGTGGCAAAACATTATAAGATAAAAGAAAATCTCCTTTTCATATTAGGAAAACCCTTACTGACAGCAATGTACTGGGTAAAACTTATATAAGACTGACAGCTGTCAAACTGTAGCAGTTCAATTTTGAGAAAAAAAAAAGAGCTGGAAAAATCACTTATATAAAAAGCACTGCAAAATGTTGCAGTTGTGGTTGGAAACCAACCCACATCCTGCTCCAGGCTTGGAGTTCCACTTAGAGAAGTGCAGTTCAGGTATCGCATTATAGTGCCTATTATTTTATAATTGCTCGGTTGAGATAAAATGTGTATTCCATCAGATAAAATTCAAAGTTAAATGCCACAGCTCCAGAAGTACTACAATGCCAAATGTTCTTTTGAACTAATTTAAAATAAACACACACACACAGAAAACTCACCAATATACTACACACAACCATGCACACATAGCCAAACACTCACATTCACAAACACACACACACACACACACACACACACACACACACACACACACACACACACACACACACACACACACACACACACACACACACACACACACACACACACACACACACACACACAGACGTATCACGTAATCACTTACAGATACTTTCAGATTTTTAATCAGATGTGCATATTCATTCAATGCCTTTTTAAAAGTTCAAGGGGCGGCAAAGTTGTGCCGTGGATAGCATTGTTGCCTCGATTCTCTGCCGGGGTGCCCTCTGTGTGAAGTTTGCATGTTCTCCCTGTGTTCAAGCGGTTTCCTCTGGTTGCTCCAGTTGTTCCCACATTCCAAACACATGCAATGGTGGACTGGACATTCTAAACTAGCTATAGGTGTGAGTGTGCGTGTGAATGTGTGGTGTGGAAGAACTAAAGTGGCAGGGCTAGCCACCTGGCAGTGTAAAGCTTGGCTCTAGATGATTGTCACTTTTGAAGTGACACTCTGACCCCATGTGCAAAAATGGGAAAAAGGGGTTCTGGATGGATGGATGGATGGATGAATCTGAAATCTAAATAACAGAAACAAACAAAAAAACATTGTTTACAAAAGCATTACAATTCAAAAAAATGTCTAGGGTGAATGTTACAAAGAAATAAAGGATACTCCAGAGGTGGGTAGGATCTCTGGCTGCAGAGTCAGGGCTCTTAATACCTGTGGTTGGACTGCTATTTCCCCACTACACTCACCCTGTCGGACATCATTGCTTACTTATGTGTAGAATATGATGGATACAGGACATACTGCAGACAACTTCTGTCATGCTCAGTTTAAACCACTATTTCTCTGACTCTTTCAAAGTATGCCACTCTCATACTATAGGACATCAGTGAGACACATCTACATATCAAAAAGCACTTTGTAATTTAAAAAGCTAACGTGGACTAAGCCCAAAGCAAGGACATCAGCACACATATGATAGCAATGTCCTACAGTTCTTAGACCAACCTCTATAATGCAAATGTCAGTAATCCTGTAACAAGATTAGTACTCCATTTTGCAGGTACACTGTCTGCTTCTATGCAGTTTAATATACTAGTCAGAATCTTATTGCATGCCTCATTTTTGTACGTCACCATTTTGTGCCCCCCCCAAAGTGATGTCACATGCTTGACCACATTTGGCATTGCAACTGTAAATTCCATCTTCAGGGCAGGTTAAAAATGAATGCCATGAAACAGGCAGCACTACTAAACAAAGCAAACATCGGTGACCATTGAATGATTTGGCTAATTGATACTCTTCAGTTTTCTTTTGTTGTGGTTTGTCTCTGCATATGTATCTGTATGACTGCATGAATGTTGATATGCCTTGATTCAATAAACCTATTTGTTAGACAGAAATGTACATACTTTCCGGTAGCTATCAGTGTCAGAGTGTGTGTGTGTGTGTGTGTGTGTGTGTGTGTGTGTGTGTGTGTGTGTGTGTGTGTGTGTGTGTGTGTGTGTGTGTGTGTGAGGGATAGTCCTGCCCCTACCTGGCCACTGAAGTTGTGCATTTGTTTGAGCAATTGTGTGTTACTGATCAGACCAGATCTTTCCTTATTAATAACACCCTTGATTTTCTGAGGAAAAATGCCATGTGCAGAGTTAGGCATGATTAGCAATGCAGTGCTTTCTTAATAATTCAGCAATACATATATTTGTTTTACCTTTCATCTGCATTAATTACCACATGCTACATTTTCTGTGGGGCAGAATACCATATCAGTTTGTAAGAGCTGTAAATTCAGTCTTTTCAAATGACAAGTAGGTATTCCACTTGCTATTTCCACACACTAGCTCTACCCAGTGTGTCCCAGGTTCATAGGTTCATAGGTAGGTACTAGGCTATCTGCCTGAGGGCATTTATAAGCCTAGCCAGAGTGTGTCAGCTTTCGCCGCCCCATTGATTAATTGAGTCTCTGTCAAGAAGAGCCAATGAAATGATCCCAGGGGCATATTTTCTGTTACCCATCCACTTGTCAAGGTTTCTCTTGAAGAGTATTAGTGAAGGGCTCTGCCTAATGTAGTTAGGAATTTTGTTCCAAAGCATGAGGAGTCTCTGAGACAGGAATCTATCCCTCCAGCATGTTCTATTTATTGTTGTGGCGAGGTTTAGCTCACTAGAGCGAGTGGCTCGCAGTGACTTAGAATTCTTTAAGTGGAGCATGTCCATCAATTCTGAGTTGGACTTGGCTTTGTAAGTCAGGCAGAGATCACCTCTGAGTAAGTGATATGCGACTGAGTACAGCTGGAGTTTCTCTAGTCGGGCTGCATAGGACATATGTTTGGGGCCAGTAATCCTCTTGGTGAGGTACTTTTGTGGTCTTTCCAGCTGCTGGAAGTGTCTTGTGAGGTACATCCCAAATGGGGCATTGTGCTCTATGATGGGTCTGATGAGCGATGAGTAGAGGGTCACTATAACCTCTTTATATTTAGATGCGAACCCTTTAGTAATTAGATGGGCTACATAGAAGGATAAGAAGGATGTGGTAATTCATGGGTGTTTTGTTTTTCCCAATTGGGATGACTATACATTTTTTGGCATTTAGCTTGAGACCATGACTTTGTCACCAGGTGTCTGTCTCAGTAAGGCACTTTTGGAGAATGTCTGTGTCAGCCGGAGAGTCAATTATGGCTCCCAGTTTGCAGTCATTGGTGAACTTGGTTAGTCATAGTCCTCCTGTGTTTGCCTGTACTTCTGAGAAGTATATGCCATGTATCCTTGTAGGTGCTCATAGAGTGCATTTGTAAAGGTTCCTGCATCTTGGACACTGTTATCCTTTAGCGTGGGGGCTGTGAAACTTACCACCTCTGTCTTAAGTAAGGTGAAGTTTGCTATAGAAAAGTTTTTCACTGTGGTTTCCTTGGTTGGAGGTGGTGGTGTGATGTGGACATCCAGAGTGATTAGTTTATGGTCTGATCTAACCAGAGATGGGTTGACCTCCGGTGTGGAACACCTGTCACCCATGTTGGTGAGGAAAAGGTCCCAATATGTTTTCACCTCTGGTAGGGGATAGCTTTCTGAATCTCATGATTCAGAATTTTTTTCACATGCCTGTAATAGATATAGTTTCATAGTTTCATAGTAGTGTACTAGGCTATCTGCCCGGGGGCATTTATAAGCCTAGCCAACAGTGATGTGGCTTTACGCCACCCCATACTATATAGTTGCGCCTCTCTAGTAGTGACACATGTGGGACCCCATTATCTAGTAAACTATACCTCTGTCTAGTAGTGACACTGAGGTCACTCCCGGGGTAAACTTGCGATCTCCCATCCATGCATCGAGATTTTTCTTGAACAGTGCCAATGAAGGGCTCTGTCTCACATGAACTGGGGTTTTGTTCCAGAGTATGGGTAACCTCTGTGTTATGAATCTATCCCTCCAGCATGTCCTATTCATATTTGTGCAGAGGTTGAAATCTTTAGCTCGTGTGGTTCTGGTGGATTTGGATTTTTGAGATGGAGCATGTCCATCAATTCCTGGTTGGACATGGCCCTGTATGTTAGGCACAAATCACCTCTGAGCAGGCGGTATGCTACTGAATAGAGCTGGAGTTTCTTTAATCTAGCTGGATAAGGCACATGTTTGAGACCTATGATCCTCTTGGTGAGGTACTTCTGGGGTCTTTCCAGTTGTTGCATGTGCCGGGTGAGATACATCCCAAATGGAGCATTATATTCAATCATGGGCCTGACAAGGGAGGAATATAGAGGTACAATGACCTCCTTTGATCTGGATGAGAATCCCTTCATGATGAGATGGGCAAGGTAGAATGTCTTTCTGACCACTTTGGCAACATGGTTGTCAAAGGAGAGGTCACTATCGACTTGAGTCCCCAGGTCTCTGATTACTTCTTCCGTATTCAGTGGGTTATTGTCTACGTGATAATTTGTGGGTACTTTGTTTTTCCCAAAGGGGATGACTATACATTTTTGGCGTTAAGTTTGAGGCCATGATTCCGCACCAGTTGTCCGTTTCAGTGAGACCTTTCTGTAGGATGTGTGTCGGCAGGTGAATCAACTATGGCACCCAGTTTGCAGTCATCTGCAAACTTTGTCAGCCATAATCCTTCCATATTTGCTTTCACATCTGAGAAGTAAATGCCGAATAGGAGTGGACCCAAGACTGAGCCCTGTGGGACACCACTTGTGACTGGTTTTGAGTCTGACATGGCTCCAGCAATTTTAACCTTATGGGTTCTGTTTTTAGCCAGTTTGCTACCCATCTTGTGACATATGGATTTACATTTAGGCTGCTGAGCTTGTCAATGATGCCAGAGTGTGGTATCGTGTCAAAGGCCTTAGCCAAGTCCAAACAGGCAGTGTGGACAGCCTTGCCCTCATCGATGGCACTAGTGACTGTCTCAAAGAAGTCAACCAGGTTTAAGAGGCAGGATCTGCCCTTTACAAAACCGAACTGTGTGGGATCAAGGGTCTGCAGATCCCCAATGTCGCCATTTATGAGTTCCATGATGATTCTTTCCATAGCCTTACAGACCAGGCTGGTCAAACTTATGGGGCGGTAGTTACCTGGGTCAGTAGAATTTCCCCCTTTGTGGAGTGGGACCACTGTTGCTGTGCGCCAGTGTTCAGGTACATATCCTGTAGTGAGGCTAAGATTGAATAGGGTTCTTAGGGCGGGTTTAGTTCATCTTGGAGTTCACGTAACACGCAACCGATACCATCGGGTCCCATAGATGCTGTGTTTTTGCCTTGTTGAGTGCTGATTTCACCTGTGTGTCTGTGATGACAGGTAGGTTACATTCAGCAGGGATAATTACTTCATCTTTAGGGGTGAGGGAGGGAGAAATTTGCACTGAACCTATCTGCCAGAATGTTGGCAATGTCAGTAGGGTCAGTGAATTTTTGTCATTGTGTACTAGCTCAGAGCATATCTGAGAATTTCCTCCCAAGGTTCTGACATAATTGAAGAAGGCTTTGTGATTGTCTTTGGTATCCTTGGCAATCTTTTTCTCAAAGTTTGCTTTAGATGTTTTATGAGAGAACGTAGTTTTTTACTTGTGCTGATCAGGGAAGCCTTTCCCTTGTGGCATTTGGCTTTGTCCTGCAGTAGCTTCCTTCTTTTGTTGTACAGTTTGTTTATAGCGGGGTCCACCAAACCGGCGCTTGTGGAGAGGGTCTTGGTTTTAGTTGGGATTGCTTGATCCATGCATTCTTGGAGATGTCCGTAGAAGGCTTTTGTGAAGGATTCAGCATTTTGGGATGTGATTTCCATTAACCCAGTAGGCTTAAAGGATATCATTTCTGACTTGAGGAGCACAAAGTCAGCTTTTGAAAAGTTTTTCACTGTAGTCTTTTGTTCTGGGGTGGGGTGGGATATGTACATCCAACGTGATCAGTTTATGGTCAGATCTTACCAGTGAGGAGTTTATATCCGTGTGGAGCATTTGGACCCCATGTTTGTGATAATCAGGTCAAGTATATTATCTCTCCTCGTAGGAGAAGTGACCAGTTGCTCCATAGCATTTGAGTTTATGAATTCCAGGAATCTTTGGGCTAGGGTGTTAGGGCTAGAATAGTGGGCCCAGTCTATGTTGGGGTAGTTGAAGTCACCCAATATGATGGTGTTTGGTGTGACATTCATATCCTCTAGTGTTTTCAGGAATGCTTGATGGGATTCCTGGGATTGGGAGGAGTTCTATAACATGCGACCAGTTGTATGGCAGTTTTGCCTATGGTGAGTAAAACTTGTATGGTTTCTGATGCTTCATGGGTAGCCACCAACCGAGAGGTGTAGGTGTCCTTTATGAAAATGGACACTCCCTCCTTTGTGGTTCGCCTGGAACTTGAGGTCGAAACGCATGATATGAGGTATAGCCTGGTAGCGCTGGAGTGCTCTCAGGAGCCTTAAACCAGGTTTCGGTTACTGCACAGACATCGATGTTCTCCATACTGAGAAGTGCTTGAGTGCCTGCATCTTGAGATTTAGACTTCTGGCATTGAGCAGCATTGCCCTTAATTTTTTCCATTTTGTTTTTATGGAGGTTGATTTGTCCTTTGAGCATTGCCTAAAAAGGCACTATGGGGTGGCAAGAGCCTTGGCCAGTATCCGAAGCCCAGTGGTGACAGGTGCAAGCCATCCGCTTGTCCAGCATATCATCCCAGGCTGACAGACATTGGATCCCCTAGAATGACACCAGTGATTAAGCCAATTGTTAAAACTGATCATTTTGTCTTTGTACTGAGGCATCATTCTTGGTGAAGGCAGGATGCTGCTCAGGGTCAGGGTCATACCAGTCTGGGCTACATAATCGAGAGCTCCTCAATGTCTCTTTTCATGTAGTCCAGGGAGGTACGCTCAGGTCATTCACACCGCATGGACAATGACTGAATCATACTTGTACTTGCTTTGGAGCGACCTGAGTGCGTGTGTAATGTGACGGATCCTAGCCCCGATAGGCAGCTCACCGTTACCCTCTCCTTATTCAGCCTGGTAAGTGGAACATCGGTGTGTCTGACTATAGAGTCACCTATTACTAATGTCTCTGGCATAGTATTTTGCCTTAGGGGCTGTGATTGTGCGACACACCTGTTGCTTGAGGTATGTGTTGTAGGTGTTGCTTTGTGGGGTGTATTTCTGGGTGTCTGCTTTGGAGGCCTCTGTTGTTTTAGTAAGTTTTTACAAGAGCCTCCGAGTATGTCTTTGTGTTTTTATGTGTTTGGTTTGCATTAGTGGTGGTTTTATGTGTGACTGGTTTTGCTTTGGGTGTGGGTACCATCTCCTCCTGACTGGTCTTGCCAGTCCTGAGTTGAGAGAGTTCAGCCTCCAGTCTGGCTATATAGTTGCATCTCTCACAAGTATATGTGTTAGTAGGAAGGAGGAGAGGGTTGTCTGTGTACATGAGACAATTGTAACATTGTCTTAAGATTCCCAGATTAACCAGCTGAACAAGAGAGGATGCTAGTGGTCTACCACTCGACATACTAGAATATTATAAGGAGTGTTGTGCCTTTAAGGGAAGTGGGTATTCACAGGGTAGTGGATGCCTGTGGTGCTTACTTTAGGGTAAGAGTGCTTGGTTTTATTATGAGTGCTTGCTAAGGATAGAAGTTCGAAAACAAGTGCTAATATATACAGCTAAATAGACTGAGTAGAGCTTCTAAGGGAAAAATTGAAGAGCAGACTTGGCGGAGCCAGAAAAAGTTAAAACCTGTATAAAATAGTTTACACCTGTATAACCGCTGCTGCGCTAGGGGCTCGATCAACAAGCAACAGAAACGCCCTGAGGTGGATTTTATACAGGGAACTTGAAAAGAGCTAGAAATGGTCCAAGGCAACCAATGAATTACAGCTCAAGTGCTGAGATCACTTCCCCCAGGGACAGATAGGCTGCTCAAGGCTCCCCACTCCTACTGGTGAGCTCAGAAACTTCCTTCTATCCAAGTAAGGCAATGGCCAACACAGGAACTATACACAGCCCAGAATACAGCAAAGCCTGTATACTGGTCTTAACTAGTCGAGCAAAGGCGGGAAAACAAGGAGTATTTTTTTTTGTTTTTTTTTAGGAAAGAACACAGAAATGCAGTTAGGCAAACAGTAAAATCGATTTACACAGGCTAGCACACTTTAGTGAGCAGCCTCAGCAATTAAATTAGCAAAAAAACAGTATTATTCGACCAGAGTCGACCAAAATGCTACTTTTAAGTGCAGATACTTTAGAATTCAGCAGAAAAACACAAAAACAGTTATATCTTATTAAATGAAAGCCAGAGATGACAATGCAGATAAAAAAAGCCAAAAAGTACTTAAATCAGGAAAGTGGTCGCTTCTTTCAGTTCTCTGTTGCCAGGACCCTCTGCAGGACCACGTGGAGCTCTGCTTGGGTATATAGCCAAAAACGCCCTGAGGCGGATTTTTATACAGGAACTTGAAAAGAGCTAGAAATGGTCCAAGGCAACCAATGAATTACAGCTCAAGTGCTGAGATCACTGTCCCCAGGGACAGATAGGCTGCTCAAGGCTCCCCACTCCCACTGGTGAGCTCAGAAACTTCCTTCTATCCAAGTAAGGCAATGGCCAACACAGGAACTACACACAGCCCAGAATACAGCAAAGCCTGTATACTGGTCTTAACTAGTCGAGCAAAGGCGGAAAACAAGGAGTATTTTTTTTGTTTTTGTTTTTTAGGAAAGAACACAGAAATGCAGTTAGGCAAACAGTAAAATCGATTTACACAGGCTAGCACACTTTAGTGAGCAGCCTCAGCAATTAAATTAGCAAAAACAGTATTATTCGACCAGAGTCGACCAAAATGCTACTTTTAAGTGCAGATACTTTAGAATTCAGCAGAAAAACACAAAACAGTTATATCTTATTAAATGAAAGCCAGAGAGGACAATGCAGATAAAAAAGCCAAAAGTACTTAAATCAGGAAAGTGGTCGCTTCTTTCAGTTCTCTGTTGCCAGGACCCTCTGCAGGACCACGTGGAGCTCTGCTTGTATATAGCCAAAAACGCCCTGAGGCGGATTTTTATACAGGAACTTGAAAAGAGCTAGAAATGGTCCAAGGCAACCAATGAATTACAGCTCAAGTGCTGAGATCACTTCCCCAGGGACAGATAGGCTGCTCAAGGCTCCCCACTCCCACTGGTGAGCTCAGAAACTTCCTTCTATCCAAGTAAGGCAATGGCCAACACAGGAACTACACACAGCCCAGAATACAGCAAAGCCTGTATACTGGTCTTAACTAGTCGAAAGCAAAGGCGGAAAACAAGGAGTATTTTTTTGTTTTTGTTTTTTAGGAAAGAACACAGAAATGCAGTTAGGCAAACAGTAAAATCGATTTACACAGGCTAGCACACTTTAGTGAGCAGCCTCAGCAATTAAATTAGCAAAACAGTATTATTCGACCAGAGTCGACCAAAATGCTACTTTTAAGTGCAGATACTTTAGAATTCAGCAGAAAAACACAAAAACAGTTATATCTTATTAAATGAAAGCCAGAGAGGACAATGCAGATAAAAAAGCCAAAAGTACTTAAATCAGGAAAGTGGTCGCTTCTTTCAGTTCTCTGTTGCCAGGACCCTCTGCAGGACCACGTGGAGCTCTGCTTGGGTATATAGCCAAAAACGCCCTGAGGCGGATTTTATACAGGAACTTGAAAAGAGCTAGAAATGGTCCAAGGCAACCAATGAATTACAGCTCAAGTGCTGAGATCACTTCCCCCAGGGACAGATAGGCTGCTCAAGGCTCCCCACTCCCACTGGTGAGCTCAGAAACTTCCTTCTATCCAAGTAAGGCAATGGCCAACACAGGAACTACACACAGCCCAGAATACAGCAAAGCCTGTATACTGGTCTTAACTAGTCGAGCAAAGGCGGGAAAACAAGGAGTATTTTTTTTTTGTTTGTTTTTTTAGGAAAGAACACAGAAATGCAGTTAGGCAAACAGTAAAATCGATTTACACAGGCTAGCACACTTTAGTGAGCAGCCTCAGCAATTAAATTAGCAAAAACAGTATTATTAAATGCTACTTTTAAGTGCAGATACTTTAGAAGGCAGCAGAAAAACACAACAACAGTTATATCTTATTAAATGAAGGCCAGAGAGGACAGTGCAGATAAAAAGCCAAAAGTACTTAAATCAGGAAAGTGGTCGCTTTTCAGTTCTCTGTTGCCAGGACCCCTCTGCAGGACCACGTGGAGCTCTGCTTGGGTATATAGCCAAAAACGCCCTGAGGCGGATTTTTATACAGGAACTTGAAAAGAGCTAGAAATGGTCCAAGGCAACCAATGAATTACAGCTCAAGTGCTGAGATCACTTCCAGGGACAGATAGGCTGCTCAAGGCTCCCCACTCCCACTGGTGAGCTCAGAAACTTCCTTCTATCCAAGTAAGGCAATGGCCAACACAGGAACTACACACAGCCCAGAATACAGCAAAGCCTGTATACTGGTCTTAACTAGTCGAGCAAAGGCGGAAAACAAGGAGTATTTTTTGTTTTTTTTTAGGAAAGAACACAGAAATGCAGTTAGGCAAACAGTAAAATCGATTTACACAAGCTAGCACACTTTAGTGAGCAGCCTCAGCAATTAAATTAGCAAAAACAGTATTATTAAAATGCTACTTTTAAGTGCAGATACTTTAGAATTCAGCAGAAAAACACAAAAACAGTTATATCTTATTAAATGAAAGCCAGAGAGGACAATGCAGATAAAAAAGCCAAAAAGTACTTAAATCAGGAAAGTGGTCGCTTCTTTCAGTTCTCTGTTGCCAGGACCCCTCTGCAGGACCACGTGGAGCTCTGCTTGGGTATATAGCCAAAAAACCCTGAGGCGGATTTTTATACAGGGAACTTGAAAAGAGCTAGAAATGGTCCAAGGCAACCAATGAATTACAGCTCAAGTGCTGAGATCACTTCCCCCAGGGACAGATAGGCTGCTCAAGGCTCCCCACTCCCACTGGTGAGCTCAGAAACTTCCTTCTATCCAAGTAAGGCAATGGCCAACACAGGAACTACACACAGCCCAGAATACAGCAAAGCCTGTATACTGGTCTTAACTAGTCGAGCAAGGGCGGGAAAACAAGGAGTATTTTTTTTTGTTTTTTGTTTTTTTTTAGGAAGGAACACAGAAATGCAGTTAGGCAAACAGTAAAATCGATTTACACAGGCTAGCACACTTTAGTGAGCAGCCTCAGCAATTAAATTAGCAAAAAACAGTATTATTCGACCAGAGTCGACCAAAATGCTACTTTTAAGTGCAGATACTTTAGAATTCAGCAGAAAAACACAAAAACAGTTATATCTTATTAAATGAAAGCCAGAGAGGACAATGCAGATAAAAAAAGCCAAAAAGTACTTAAATCAGGAAAGTGCAGTACATATCTCTGTAGCCACTCCTATTCTTGTATGTAACAATTTCAGTTTTATCTGACAACTTCAAATAAGGCTTTATTAACAGAAAATGTACTTCATCTGTGAGGTTCATGTAATCATAATATGTTATCATAAATTGGAAACTATGAGAAGAAGTAACATATAACATGTGGCCACAGGTAAACAAGGATTATCTACACAGGAATATTATATATTGCTGTTATATAATGATAGTATTTAATAGATAGTTGTTATATCTTTTTTACATAATATCCTTGTAGTATGGAACTTCCATCTCTTCTTACTAACCAATACCTGGGGACAGCTGCTGTAATGCATATTTGTATCCACATGTACTCTAAATGCAATGAATGTGCTGTGCAACTCATACAGCCACTTTTAAAATGAGTCAAAAGTTTTCATGCACCCAACTGTTTATTAGCATGAGTATACTGTTGACCTAAGATTTTTAAAACATTTCTGTTATACTTTAGGAATTGTTTTTTTGTGTGTGTGTGTGTGTGTGTGTGTGTGTGTGTGTGTGTGTGTGTGTGTGTGTGTGTGTGTGTGTGTGTGTGTGTGTGTGTGTGTGTGTGTGTGTGTGTGTGTGTGCATTTGTGTGTGCACTTAAGTCTCTGGGTTATAAACCTGTCCCTCCAGCATGGTCTGTTGATTGTGGTAATGAGGTTGAGGTCTCTTGAGCATGTGGTGTGGAGGGATTTGGATTTCTTTAGATGTAGCATTTCTAACAGAGCTGGGTCAGACATGGCTTTGTAAGTCAAGCAGAGATTGTCTCTTAGTAGATGATATGAGACAGAGAATAGCTGAAGTTTTTTGAGTCTGTCCATGTAGGACATGTGTTTAAGGCCTAGGATCCTCTTCGTGAGGTACTTTTGTGATCTTTCCAGCTGTTGCATGTGTCTAGTGAGGTACATGCCAAATGGGGCATTATACTCAATGGTTGGCCTAATGAGGGGAGAGCAGAGAGAGATGATGACCTCTTTCTTCCTGGATGCAAAACCCATGTAATGAGATGTGCCACACAGAAGGACTTTCTGACCACAGTGGCAATGTGGTAGTCAAAGGAGAGGTTGCTGTCAACCTGTGTCCCTAGAGCTCTTATAATGCCTTCAGTGTTCAATGTGCTCCCATCGATGTGGTAATTACTGGGAACTAATTTTTTCCCAATGGGGATGATGACGCGTTTTTGGTATTAAGCTTAAGGCCATGGTTTTGACACCAGTCATTGATCTTAGTGAGGCCTTTCTGTTGGATGTCTACATCATTTGGGGAGTTAATAATGGCTCTCAGCTTGCAGTCATCTGTGAACTTGGTCAGCCAGAGTCCCTTCATGTTGGCCTGGACTTCTAAGAAGTAGATGCCAAACCAGAGAGGCCCCAGGAGTGATCTCTGTGGGACTCCAGTCGTGACTGGTCAGCAGTCTGACTTGCAGTCTGCTACTTTCACACTGTGGGTTCTATCTGTGAACCAATTTGCAACCCACCTAGTGATATAGTGGTTGATGACTAGTTTGGTGAGTTCATCAATAGCTCCTGAGTGGGGAATGGTATCAAGGCCTTGTCCTGATCGCGGTAGGCTGTATGAACTGCTCTGCCCTCATCCACAGCTCTGGCAACTGACTCAAAGAAGTGAACCAGGTTGAGCAGGCATGATCTACCTTTCATAAAACCAAATTGTCTGGGATCTAGAGTTTGGAGATTCCCTATATCCTTGTTAATTAGGTCCATGATGATGTGCTCCATAGCCTTACATATCAGACTCGTCAGGCTAAAGGGGTGAT
>NC_056744.1:1115196228-1115198728 GCF_019279795.1 Protopterus annectens | reverse complement strand
AGAACTGTTATGCCCGAAACAAAGACATTCTAGAAATAAAATTATATTTTCATATCAAAAGGTTAATTTCATGCCCATCCCAAAACAAATGGTTCAGGCATCAATGCTTTGAGATAAGTTTAAAGTGTTCTCACTTTTTAGGTGGCTTTCTTTTAAAAATGGCAATATATGTGAAATATGTTTCTTATGTTAATATAGTCTGATTACTTTTATGAGTGTAACTTTGCCTATGTCACAAGTGATAATTCAATAGAAGTGCTTGAAAAAAAAGATGGACAATAGAACGCAACTGCAAAAGCTATCACAGTGGAAATATGTTTTCTGAGCAACCTCTGTAACAGAACGCACTACCTTCAAAGATCCTTGCCTCTCTGTTTTTGAAAAGAACATGCCCTCACTTGCTACATAAAAGTTTTCTATTGAAGGAAGGACACAAAGGCTGAAGTTTTTGTCTTGAGCCCAAGTGACAGCCTATCTGAAGTACAAAAGAATATATTTTTAGACTTAGATTCTTTTTCCTCTGTGGATTTCACATTCTATATGTACTCCCTGTCCACCATACAGTCCACGATTTTTCCAAAAAAAAAAAATAGTGGGAGAGTATTTCAAGAGTTAGGCAAATTGATGAGCATGGTTTCTGCATGTTCTTTCCACATTTACATACAGTGGAATGAATATGCTTAGAAGTTTTAATTCTCAGTTTTGAACAAACTAATAAAAGCTACATCTTGCATATTCTGCAAGGCCATAAGACCATTACTCTATGGCTAATGTTGCAAGAAAATGGCTGTTGATGGGGGCCCCATCACACCTTTAATCACTGTTGTAACCAGTTTTCCTATTTTTCACAATCTTGACTGTTATTAGGGCCTCAGTGAGGAAGGGAAGCTGCTACATGACCACACTATACACTAAAGATGTTATCAGCAGCACAAGGAGAAATCTGAAATTATTGAACTCCATTCCAATAGTCTGTTATTTTCAGTGGACTATCCTTGTTCCTGAGAAAATGGAATCCTGAGAACAGGAGAAGTAATGTATAGGCATTCATATCCACACGTTTATATAAATATGGGTTAACTTCTATTTAACCTACAATGTCTTTGGGGCTTTCAAGTCAAAATCCCTCCAAACTTAGCATGAACTTAAATGTTGTAGCCTACATCAGGACAACTGAAGCAGGAAATATATGTCCTCATAAAATATTACAGGAATACCTGCCTGGTAAAAGACTTCAGTTGATGGATCCAACAACAGCAAAGATTCTAAAGCAAAATCCTCATTCTAACTTAAGGAGAAAAACAAGAAGAATGTAGTGGCAGAAGATACTAGGAGTGCAAGGGATTATAGCTCTCAGCAGAGGAAGTATAAATCTAAGCAATTGTTATATGCTAGAAAATAACAGTCCTGCAAAGGAGGCATATGAAGTTGGGTTTTGCTCCTGCCATAAGATACAGTAGACTTATGTTTAATTTAATTATGCAGAGTAATGTCCACTGTCTGGAGTGTGGGTAGACTTGCCTCTACAGAAAAAAAAAAACAGAACATCTCAAAAAGTAAATCAAATGCTTAGCTACCTTTTTGGAAAGTTATCATATAGCCAATGACAGGAACAGAGTATGAAAAGCATGGGATTGTCATAGGTTCATAGGTAGGTACTAGGCTATCGGCCCTATGGCCTATACAAGCTTAGCCATAACAATTCCCTGGCTATTGCTTCCCACAAATATTTACTTTCCTGGACCCCTGTCTAGCAGGGCTACTGATGTGATCCCTGGGGTGAAGTTCCTATCTCCCATCCAATCGTCAAGGTTCCTCTTGAAGACGGCTATTGAGGCACTCTGCCTGACATGTATGGGCAGCCTGTTCCAGAGTATGAGGAGTCTCTGGGTCAGGAACTTATCCCTCCAGTATTGTGAAGACAAGGTTAAGATCCCCTGGGTGTGTGGCTTAGAGGGATTGGGATTTCTTTAAGTGTAGCATGTCCAACAACTCTGGGTTTGACATGGCCTTGTATGTTAGGCAGAGATCGCCTCTGAGTAGGTGATATGTGACAGAGTATAGCTGGAGTTTCTTTAGACAGTCAGCATAAGGCATCTGCTTTAGGCCTGTGATTCTTTTTGTGAGGTATTTCTGCGGCCTTTCTAGTTGTTGCAGATGTCTTGTGAGGTACATACCAAATGGGGCATTGTTTTCTATAATGGGTCTAATGCGGGATGAGTATAGAGGGACAATGATCGCCTTTTTTCTGGATGAAAACCCCTTAGTGATGAGGTGTGCCCTGTAGAAGGATTTTCTAACTGTTGTGGCTATGTGGTTATCAAAGGTGTGACCATTGTCCACCTGTATCCCTAGGTCTCTTATCACACTTTCAGTGCATAGTGTACTGCCACCTATGTGGTAGTTCAAAGGTATGTGTTTTTTTCCCAAAGGGGACAACTATTATTTTTTTGGCATTTGCTTGAGCCCATGGCTCTGGCACCAGGCATCTGTTTCGGTA
>NC_056744.1:1115151228-1115188728 GCF_019279795.1 Protopterus annectens | reverse complement strand
TAAGATCCCTGGAGTGTGTGGCTTAGAGGGATTGGGATTTCTTTAAGTGTAGCATGTCCAACAACTCTGGGTTTGACATGGCCTTGTATGTTAGGCAGAGATCGCCTCTGAGTAGGTGATATGTGACAGAGTATAGCTGGAGTTTCTTTAGACAGTCAGCATAAGGCATCTGCTTTAGGCCTGTGATTCTTTTTGTGAGGTATTTCTGCGGCCTTTCTAGTTGTTGCAGATGTCTTGTGAGGTACATACCAAATGGGGCATTGTTTTCTATAATGGGTCTAATGCGGGATGAGTATAGAGGGACAATGACCGCCTTTTTTCTGGATGAAAACCCCTTAGTGATGAGGTGTGCCCTGTAGAAGGATTTTCTAACTGTTGTGGCTATGTGGTTATCAAAGGTGCGACCATTATCCACCTGTGTCCCTAGGTCTCTTATCACACTTTCAGTGCTTAGTGTACTGCCACCTATGTGGTCGTTCAAAGGTATGTGTTTTTTTCCCAAAGGGGACAACTATTAATTTTTTGGCATTTGCTTGAGCCCATGGCTCTGGCACCAGGCATCTGTTTCGGTAAGGTCCTTTTGTAGTATATCCACATCATTTGGGGATTCAACAATGGCTCCCAGCTTGCAGTCATCTGTAAACTTTGTAAGTCAGAGTCCCTTAGTGTTAGTCTGTACTTCAGAGATGTAGATGCCAAACAAGAGTGGTCCCAGGACAGAACCCTATAGTACACCACTTGTCACTTGTCTGGAGCTGGATTTGGAGTCGGCTACTTTTACATTGTGTGTTCTGTCAGTAAGCCTTTTTGCAACCCGATTGACATAGGGATTAATGCCCAGCTTAGTAATTTTATCTATGATTCCAGAGTGGGGGATAGTGTCGAAAGCCTTGGCAAGGTCCAAGTAGGCTGTGTGAACCACCTTACCCTCATACATGGCTCTGGAGACTGATTCAAAGAAGTCAATCAGGTTTAGGAGACAAGATAGGCCTTCACAAACCCAAACTGGGTGGGGTCCAGTGTCTGAAGGTTGCCAATGTCTTTGCTTATAAGTTCCATGTCAATGTACATATCCTTAATAATCGAAATATGTTATGAGTGGCCACTAGTAAAGTGAATCATTTGTATCTATAGTGTCCTTTCATCTTACAGTATATCATGTATGGTCATGCGGATGAAATCTTTATGAGGCCTTGCTAAGTGCAAAAAGTAATGCTGTTTATACAATCATATTTTATATGCAGTCCACAGCTGGCCACAGCCCTCCAGTACACACCACCCTGCAGATTGTGATACTGTCTAATTCCTTTCATACTGACGTCTGTCTGTATGGGTAGCTTTAAAAGCTTATATCTTCTAACAACATATGGGAATTTCACAGAAGTAAGCATTGGGGCAATGAAGATTGTTTGAAAATTGTAATGTACAACTACAGGCATTTCTACAGCCATACAAGCCATGTGATCCGCATACTTAAATATCTTTGTACTGTCTAAATATCATCAAGTAGTAGGTGACTGGTTTAACAGAACAGGACATATTAGTCTATGGGAGTTTTTTTTTTTTTTCAACAGGATGCTGGTAACAGAATACAAGACACTAGCCAGGCAGACTGAAACAGTGCATAAAATTTGCAGCGTATCTTAAAGAAGATTCACAAAAATAAACCATAAAGCACTCAGTGATTTAATGTCTATAAACATATACACAAAAGATCAGAGAAAGATGTGCTTTCCAACAACTATACTATCTCAGAATGTATAAAATCAAGAAGACTGCATTTCGGAAATACAGTTTGAGAGTAGCATTAAACTGTTTTGCTTGAAGTAAACTTTCTCTGGTGCCAGGTTTTACAGCATTGCTTGCCAGTCATTTATAACTACTGTATTGCATAATAACATTTTATAGGAAACAAAGTAAAAGGCAGATTACTTAAATTGTATGTCCTGAGAGGTGGAAGGTGCCGTCCATTCAAACTGTATCTTCTGCTTCTTTACTTTTGTTGTGTGACTCACTGCAGCATTCTTTAAAAACAGGAAAAGAAAAGAAAAAAAACTCAGCATTATACACAATTCTACTGCTTTACCTGGAGCTACACAGTAACATAACTCATGTCTTCAGTGATATAAACCCAGTAAACCATCATAATAAACGTTAAACATGTAAATTACAAGATTTATAATGAATTATTAAAATCTGTTTGATCATTTTTAAAATCTTTCTGATAAACCATGACTAAAGAAGTAAATTGATTCAAACAGCTCTTGATACAATCATTACTAATACATTCCTCATTTAACTGTATGACTAAATAAGAACTTCAAGTAATTCCTTACTAACTGCCATAAAATCACTGATATTTGTTTGCATAAGTATATGCATTACATACCTTACAATACAGAGTTCTGCATGTAAACTTTTACATTTGCCACGTGTAGTTAGTTACAGGCTAAGATAGGTCTGAAATACACATCATCTTACTGGATACATTTAGTGTTTTTCAGTTACCCACATCAAACCTCAACATATCTTCAATATCTCTGTTTAACACAACCACTGAGAATATACCATGCAAAAATAAAAATTACAAGCACAAATGTTTTAGCCTTCAATACCAGAATGTGATTTAACAAATTCAGTTATTTCACATCACAGTGCTACTTAATAACTGAGAATATAAAGCAGCAGATTTAAATAAGTCAGCAGTACATATATCATCAGTGAATTCATCCAGCAGGGTAGAAGATTATTAAGTGCATTATTTACATGCACATACAGCAAGTACTGGAACATTACTTGAAAATTCACAGCAGTCCAGAAATGTTTTAGATTGAGTTCGATCAATAAATCCTAAATTATTTTCTAACTAGCTTGCAGTAAAATGTCGAATTTGAAAGCAGAGCACAACCTGGAGAATAAAGAGATAAGACTTTATTAGCAATGCTGTAGAATTAGATGACAAGATGGGAAAGAGAAAATGGAGAGCCAGACAAGTACATCTAGCTATTTTGTTTGTTTTTAATGTTAACACTTCTGTATGTTTTGGATGCTACTTAAATATGTGGAGTTAAAGGATATATTCCTAATTCAGGAAGGAAGGAAGGGAAAACGGAAAAACAAAGACAAGAATGAGGAAAGAAAACAATGCTAGAAGAAATGGCAAGAGAGAAATAAGTTTCTCCATAGGCTTTGGGGAGTCACTAAAAGAATGAAATCAAACAAGCAAGTGACAAGTGGGAAGTTTGGCAATCCAGCAGAATCTTACATTGAAACCCCTGTTCCTTTCTTTTGAGTGGGATAAGATGAGGTGGTCTAGGGACCTTGTGCAGATACCCACTAGGTGTCTCCCATATGAGGCATACCTGACAGGCTCACAGTAACATTAGACCTCAGAGTAAATTCAGCACACACTGGTACATTTTTATCTCGCACTGGGGAATCCCAAAGAATGAGCCTGAGACTGTTGCTAAGGTTAGGGAGTCTGGCCTACCTTCTAAGCTTGCTACCATTGCAAAACTCATCAGAAAAAAAAATGCTTAGGAAATTTATGAAACAAAGTATTTGTTGAATATATCAAAGCAAAATAAAATTCATCATATCAAAACAAGTATTTACTTAATATATTAAAACACATTGTATAAAATAGAATTCACTGCCTCTAAAACAAGAAAGTATTTACTGAATATATCAAAACACAATGTATATAAATTTGTTTATTATCAGAACAAGTTATTTAAACTTATAAATGTTTTCCTACTGAAGAAAGTATTTAACAAGTAATAAAGGGTATACTAATTTTCAGAAGTATTTTTTTCTGAATTTACTGGCAATCATATCTAATTCACAGTCACACTAATTATAAGAAGAGTGTGCTACTTCTTAATGCAAATTATGTTTTTTTTTTCAAAACATGTTGTGGGAAAGACTGTAAGCAGTCTTTGGGTGTAGCACATAATGGTAGACTGTGCTGGTGCTCTTAATGCTGACATGCATGAATGGTCAAGGTATGTGGAATGAACCCAATTAAATGTACAGTGTAGCTGACATTACTAATTATACAAGAATGGCCTCATTCTAACAAAACACAGTGTGGCCTAGAACAAGTCTTGTTGCATTGTTTGATCATTTCAGAAAAAAAAAATCTATCTCTAAATCTATTTATGGACATGGTTCATAGTTTTGCAAAATCATCTGAAATCTTAGCCATCTGCAATAGATGAGTGATTTATAATTCATAAAAGAAGAGTGAGAAAAGTTGGAAACACATGTGAATATGAATCAGGAGTCAAAAACATGTAAGACCTTTCCAATTTGAAGTGGGACAGGCTGACAGAACAAAACTGATGGACTGAAGAGTGAAATAAGTAATGACAATATATTTGCAAGAGTACTGTTAAAATCAGATTTAAGCAAGAATAATGCATTCCAAAGTTCAGAGTATGTAGAAACTGCTGCACACTATGGAATGGAACTAAAACAACAACAGTGAATCTTATTGTTAACAAAGTAGTTTCTATACCTATTCATGCTCCAGTTTGTTAATGCTCTGTTAGTTTCTGGTTATTGTTAATAAGCTCCAGAGAAGAAGGAACTGAGATCTAAGTATACATCAGAGATCTGGGAGCATTAAACAGCAAAATTTTATTTAATATAGACTTACTGGACTATAAAACTTGCAAAAATGTTTTATTTTTTTCCCCAAAAAGTTGTAGAACTTTGCAGTCATAAACTATATGCTCCAAATTGTGAATTTACTCTTAACGACCAATACCTTCCTTATTGAATACAATTTAAATTTTATGTGGAGTGATAAATGACCTGTGCAGAAATTTCCAAGAGAATATTCTCCAAAATAAAGATGATGCACTTTAAGGATACTATTTTTTTAATCTACTGTAGCTAAAGCTGAGCCACCTGTTTAGAGAGCATAATCTCAGGAGTTTTCTGTTATCCAAAATGTATACTTCCTAATTATTTATATAGTTTATATAAATGCCCTCGTGATACACAACAGTTAAGAAAATCAAGACTGGGTGAATATTCCTTTTTATTTATATCTGGGAGCTAGTCAACATTAGATATTAAAAATTGTCTATTTTTTTAGTACAAGCTATTTTTTCATATGCAGATAAATTTTACCTATTAAGTAGTCTTTGGTAAGCACTTTAGTCTCTCTGAACATTTGATTCCAATAAAATATTTTGCAAATTTTTAAGCTTAGCATGTTTGAAAGTTTAGAATATTTATACATTCTGGTATAAATCCTATAGGGAATAATGTGAAACATGTTTTTATCACTGGATATGTATATATAACATTTCTAAATGTTTTTTCAAATAATGTTTACATAAGAGGAATCTCTCAGATTACTGTTGTTTCTAAATAAACATTTCTTTAATAGCCACCTCATATTATTCAAGATCTGTATATGCTACACTGGGATACTTTTCTTTATTTAACCACAGAGTTTCATACTTTTTTTCCTGACTGGCTGAATAATCAGAATTTAACCATAAAGCTTCTGTTCTAATAACTAAAGCTTTTGCATATGTCCCTAGGTCAGGAAATACCATTCCATCATCTTTCCCTTCTCTTGTTTGATGTCCCAAAGATATGCTAGGTTTGTTCAAGAACATCAGACAAATGTCATTAAATAACTTATGTTCTTTAGAAGGAACTGAAGAAGTCTGCATAATGTAAATTGATTTTTACCAATGGCTATTTTGCCCAAACTAATCTATAGTCCATAGAAAATAATAACTTGTTTCATTAATTTATTACTGTTTTAATATTGTCTACATCTTTTTTTTATAATTTATTGTTGGCATTGGGAGGATTCATAAAGGTAATATTTCTGAATTCTAGAGCAGACCTACCACAAAGCTTTTGCTGCCTATTGACTAAGGCTACAGAAAGTATAAACATAGTATATATTTTGGGGGTACCTTTATGAATCTCCCTATCTCTTTATAAATACATGTAACAGTAACCCCTAACTATTTAATCTCTTTATTATCTCATTTAAATTCACTATTAGATACCATCAAATATGATAAATTGATAAGGTGTTAGTTTATACCTGTTGTTAACATAATATCATCATCAAATGACTGATTTTTAGAAGTCTATTGTTCATTTATTTTAAATCATATCTTATCATTAAGTTTTATATAACTGGATAGAGGTTCCATAGACAAACTCATATCATGTCTTTCCATATCTTTATTGAACGAGAAATAAAATATCCCAATTTAGTATATGACAGATGTTGATACAAATAATAACAAACATACATTTCTTAAAATCTGTACCTTTCAAATACTTTTGTTAAATAAGACCAGTTTACTGAATTGAAGCTTTATCTAGATCCAGTATAATTATGAAGAGTTCTGATTTTTTATTAGCATAATCAATCTAAGCAATTTTATTAATGTTATCCCATGTTTGCTTACTTATAGGCTCGGCCTGTAATTAGCTATTGTTTCATTAGTGTTCTACACCAGTAAACAAGTTTGAATAAAAAAATATAATAATGCATTAGAAAACTCAATTAATGTAGGTAGCATATTTTAGACTATTGAGAAATATTCACAAAAAATGTTGTATTCACCATTCAGTAATTATATAGTTCCATATTAAACAGGATAAAAATCCATCTCTATTCACTTCTTAAAGGAGAAATTATTGTACATTTCCATGATGGAAATGCATTGAATGTAGTTTTGTTTCTTGTAAATACTTTCTGTAAGACAGAAAACATCCAGAGGTAATATTACATATAATTCTGGAATGACTTTGCTACCTGAAGCCTTACTTTCCTTCAGCCTTTTAATTTGCTCATGTATTTCTGCTATCGAAACTGATTTTTCTACAATTATTTGCCCTGAAAAATATTTTTGTATATTCATACTTAACAATACAATTTATTTTTCATTTTCTTCTCTACTATTCTGCACATTAATTTTTTCACAGAGGTTTTTTTAAAAAACATCCATAACGTCTTCCACATCTATACATTTCCTATTTCTATCACTAGATATATGCTTACAACCAAATCCCCCAAAATTAGATTTTTATACAGTGAAACAGATTATACATATTTAAGATACAATTGACTTTCACTGTCTCATGTTTACAGGCACCTCCTTCTTCAAAAAAAATAATTAATTTGTGAGAGATGTATATTTAAACCCAAGGATAATCTCTCACTTCCCATATTTTAAATAAGCATTTCACCTATGTTTCTCAGTGAATAGACAACATAAACATTGTGGTGAGGATGTTCCTGAATCCAGAAAGTATACACAAAGTGAACAAATAGAGTACACTTTGTGGTAATCCTTATGAATCTGGCCTTACAGTGTATATAAAAAGTGTACACACCCCTGTTAAAATGCCAGGTTTTTGTGATATAAAAAAAATGAGACCACAATAAATCGTTTCAAAACTTTTCCCACCTTTAATGTGACTATAACCTGTACAATTCAATTGATAAACAAACAAATCTGTTAGGGGAAAAAAATGCATAAAATAAAAAATGTACAATGAGCTGGTCGCATAAGTGTGCACACCCTTAAACTAATACTTTGTTGAAGCACCTTTTGATTTAATTACAGCATTCAGTCTTCTTGGGTATGAGTCTATCAGCATGGCACATCTTGACTTGGCAATATTTGCCCACTCTTCCTTGCAAAAGCGCTCCATATCTGACAGATTGCGAGGATATATCTTGTGCACAGCCCTCTTCAGGTCACCGCACAGATTTTCTATTGGATTAAGGTCTGAGCTCTGGACCATTCCAAACTTTAATTTTCTTCTGGTGAAGCCATTCTTTTGTTGATTTGGATCTATGCTTGGGGGTCATTGTCATGTTGAAAGGGGAAATTCCCCTTCATCTTCAGATTTCTAGCAGATGCCTGAAGGTTTTGGGCCAAAAGTGACTGGTATTTAGAACTGTTTATAATTCTCTCCACCTTGACTAAAGCCCCAGTTCCAGCTGAAGAAAAGCAACCACAATGCATGATACTGCCACCCACCACCATGCTTCACCATGGGCATGCTGTTCTTTTGGTTGTTTTTGCGCCAAACGTACCTTTTGGAATTGTGGCCAAAAAGTTCAACCTTGGTCTCATAAGACTAAAGCACATTTTCCCACATGCTTTTGGGAGACTTGATATATTTTTTTTTTCAAATTTTAGCCAGGCCTAGATGTTTTTCTGTGTAAAAAAAGGCTTCCATCTTGCAACCCTACCCCAAAGGCCAGACATATGGAGAATACGGGAGATTGTTGTCACATGTAGTACACAACCAGAACTTGCCAGAAATTCCTGCAGCTCCTTCAGTGTTGCTCTAGGTCTCTTGGCAGCCTCCCTGACCAGTTTTCATCTTGTCTTTTCATCATTTTTGGGGAGACATCTAGTTCTTTGCAACATCACTGTTGTCCCATATTTTCTCTACTTTTTGATGACTGTCTTCACTGTGTTCCATGGTATATCCAATGCTGTGGAAATTTTTTTGTACCCATCTCCTGACTGATACCTTTCAACAATGAGATCCCTTTGATGCTTTATAAGCTCTCTGTGAACCATGGCTTTTGCTGTAGCAGGCAACTGAGTAAATGTCAGGAAAATCCTACTAGGACAGCTGAACTTTATTTGGGGATAAACAGCATCTCTTTAATTGATGGCATGTGTGTACCCAAGAAGACTGAATGTTGTAATTAAAGCAAAAGGTGCTTCAACAAAGTATTAGTTTAAAGGTGTGCATACTTATGCAACCAGCTTATTGTACGTTTTTTATTTTTTATATTTTCCCCCTAACAGATTTGTTTTTCAATCGAATTGTACAGGTTATAGATCACATTAAAGGTGGGAAAAGTTTTGAAATTATATATTTTGGTCTCATTTTTTATATCACAAAATGCTTGCATTTTAGCAGGGATGTGTACATTTTTTATATATCCATTTTATAGCCAATGCTATGTCGACACAGGCTAAAGTTCTATAGAACACTCTCCAGGTATCCCAGACAGGTCATCAGTAGACCAATGCCTCAACTGCACAATCTAACCCTACTCCAGTACCCATACCTATTGAACTTGCTCATGTTACTATCCATGAAATGTATGTGCCTATGCCTTTAAGGTTCATGAAGCACACATACACACACACACACACACACACACACACACACACACACACACACACACACACACACACACACACACACAAGCAGATGTCCTAATCATACATAAATCTACTGTTCACCACAATGGTGCTCCACTCACTGGGCTGATCAAGGACATGGTGACAGGTGACAGTGAATTGTTTCTCTTGTGCTAAGGAGTATATGATGTTAGGTGATCCACCCTAGTAAACAAACAGAGCCATGATGAATCTGACAAGACATACAAATCTAGTCTTTAGCAGTATCTCACCTTTACCAAGAATAATACCTCAACTCAAACAAAAGATAACTTACTTCAACAACTCGTTCAGTAATTAGATCTTTATAAGGGGTATGGCTGGCCAGTAATCAAGGAGCCTGAATCCTCACCACTGACACTGGAGAGGGGCGTGCACTTGGAATACAAATGGATACACTCATTATTTCCAGATGCAGAACTCTCTGTATCAAACACAATTTCCCTTAAGAGCACACATGGAACACACTTAACCCGGGGTCTGGATGTCTCTATATCTGTCTCCCTCCAGATCCCCAATAAGTTTTTCCACTTGAACAGCTGTACAGGGTTAGATCCTCAGCATAGTGTCCAAGACAAGTCCTCCAGTACCATCTCTGTAAATTCAGTACTCTGTGTCCTTGCCCCAAATAGCTGACACACACAAATTTTGAGAGATTTGATTTACACACCACACACACACACACACACACACACACACACACACACACACACACACACACACACACGCACACCTGGGAAAGGCTGGCAGAGATCTACCAACTATGCTCCCTACTGCCCAGACTATAAGGGAGATTCACTGCCACCAGACACTTCACAATCAGCTACTCTAAGGCCCTTAACAAATGGGTCCAAATTATACTGTGTAATATTAATATTAATACAAATGGTAGTAGTTCATCAAGATGCCTAGGCCTTCTGGAGTGGCCTACACAGTTTTACCAAATAAATATAAGTACTCTCAAAGGTTAGATACTCTCTACAAGAACCAGCCATGATAAAAGTTTTAAATATTTTTAATAAGAAATAATGAAAGTACATGAAAATACTGAATATATCTTCAGAGTAAATCACAGAGTTTAAATCACAGGAAATACTGAAAAGAACATTGAAGGACAGACTCAGACAAATAAAGAAAAACAATATCTAAACTAAGCTTCACTATATTCCTGACTGAATATAAGATAATTTACCATTTCCTAGTTAAGTTACTTACTTGGGCAAGGCAAGAAGAAATATCTGATCATCTTTCTAGTCAGACTCGAAACATACACGGCGTCTCCCCTTCTTTACAAAAGCTAACAGATAATGGCTGCTCCCAGACCTACCAGCTCTGCAACTACTCAACACTGTGGGGTGACATTTAATGATTTAACAGCTCATTTACATTTCCCTTATTTTTCTTAAAATAAGTCAGCTGGTTAACCATTGCTGTGCCAGTGTCCTCTATCGAAACATATACATTGAATTCAATTACCATAATATGTTAACAGTTCTCTTCATTTCAGCAGGGTGCACTGTTGATACCTTTTAACACAATTAACACAATTAACACATGCAGAGCTCACAAACACATTTTCAGCAGAAGCATCTGTACAAATCAGCTTGATATACAAATGACATAATTATTTAAAAATTCCAGCTAGCTGTGTTGGCACAAGTCTTGCATGCACTGCCCTACTTCTCCTGGCATGGCTGGCAGTACCTCCTATCATCACAAGGGGTTAGAATGTTTGTCAGCAAGGGAAGGTAATATTCAACAGTTACACTGTTTCACTAGGTGCAGCGGACTTCTCTCCCTTCAAGGCTTCTGCATACAAATAAAGAATGTGTTTCCCCAACAGTGCCTTTTTTAGGCAGAGTCAAACTTGTATAACTACCAACTTAAATTGCAGTCTGAGCTATCTTGATTTGTCACTGCTCAATTCTAGGAGTCCAAGCAAAAAATGTCCAACACTGTATAATTATAAAACATGTTTCAATGTGTTAGTAACACTGCATCATTACCCGGGACTTACACCTATCACTCAGATTCTCTGAGAAGGACAGAGGCTATCCATGTTGATTCTCAGTCAAATCATCTCACAACAAATACCTGGAAGCAGTGTTATCAATAAACAAATCAAATGATCACATTATTGCTAACTAGAGATCTCCCTGTATGTCCCCTAGTAACCATTTTGCATCTTTAGACCAACTATAAAATATACCTTTTTACATATAATACTATTTTCCTAGAAGACTAAATGCCTGTCCATTAATTGTTAAATGTTATACCACCAATAGATATGCAAACAGGCGAATTCACCTTGAGCCATATTTTACACTATAGAGTGGTAAGAGGAAATGAGGATGTCCAGCACAGAGGTGGATGGATTGCATGAGTGTCAAAGAAGGAATGAGTGTGGCATTGAACCGAGGGAAAGATGGTATCAGTTAACATGATACCCCAACCCCATGTAGAAAATGGGAAAAAAGGGGGCTGATGATGATGATGATGATGATGAGATATGCAGAGAGGTTCCTAAACTTTATAAAGGCAATTTGCTGGACCAAACTTTTCCTTCCCCTACTACAGGGTCCAGTATCCTAGAACTCTTTTTAGCTAAGACTGTCCCTGTTTCTTCTATATCTCTAGTCAACTATTCTTTGATCAAATCCAGTTATCATGCAGTCTCTTAAAACTGAACCCATGTCACTTATAGACCCTATTATATTAAAAAAATTTCCATAGTAAATTTCCTACCACTCTTTGATGACCTAAAATTCAACAGTTCCCACATCTTGATGACTGTAGTATGAAGGTTGCCACATATATCACTGACTTCTACTGTCATCTAAAATTCTGCTTAAAAACAATCAATCCCCATCTGTCTCAAGTATGGAGGCACAATTCAAAAATAAAATTCTGTGAGTGCACTGGAAATAAACAAGCTCTACAATAAAGAAAAATCTACAAAAAAATAAAAAATATATATTGCCTTAACTTACCCTAATAAGTTCATCTGCTCTTTATGAAAATAATCATAAACTGGTTTCTATGAACCTTAGAAGAATCAAAAAATGCAAGGACAGATATGAAGTTAAATATCATTGTCTCCATCAAGGATAAAATAAGGCCTTATTCAACTTTGTCAAAAAACTCAAATAAATTACTTAATACTATATAAATCTTAAGAATAAAAACAGAAAAATATCCAGAAACGCTTAAGGACGAATGCTTAGGAATCACCGAAAACAAAGCTGACCAATACAATCAAATTACACTTTTATTCAAAAAATTGATTTAGCGCTTTCATCAACCAAAATGTTGACTTCATCAGAATACTAAATAGATATCACTGATACATTTTACACTATTTAGATTTGGCACCAAAAAATCAAAACCTATCAGCAAGCAGCAAATGCATGTTTTAAAATTTAAAGTAATACTATATATCATTAAAGTTCATATTGCCAAATACTAAACCATAAAAATAATTAATGATAAACACTTCAACCTTTCAATATATCTGTTATATATAAAAACTTAGTAAAAACATTTTTACATAAAAAAAATATATATATGTATATGAAACATGTAAGGACAAGATACTTTATAGTTTAGCTAATAAAACTGGCTTAATAGGTACACTGTCATTCAAACCTGGGTACTAGTAACATCTAAGAGCAATTGCCACTTCATTTCTTTTTCACCTAACAATGTCTTGATGTTCCCACCCCTAGGATTAATGAATACCGAATTTAATATAGCAAACTTAAAGTGGTGATGGTCACCTTTATTTGCAATGTGTCTATATAGGGCATTATTGGAATCTTTTCTCCTTATACAGTATAAGTGGTCATATATTCTGTTTTTAAACATTATATCGTTTTTTCTTACATAAAACTCAGGGCACACCATACATTTTTCTAAATATACAATATGCTTAGTGTTGCAGTTACCATTTTTAAAACTAATTTTCATCCTGTTGACATTTTCCAAAATAATACTATCTACATCCAATATATAACTACAATAATTACAACCTCCACACTTTCGTGTGCGTCCCTTCTTATTAGATTTTCTTAAATGTGTATTACATACCTCCAAGTTGCTCTTAATGTTTCTATCTATCTTGTAAACAAATTTTGGTATATCATCAATTATTTGAGATATGTCATCATCAGCCTTGAGTATATTCCAATTATCAGATATCAGTTTCTTCACCCTGTCTGCAAGAGGGCCATATTTTACTATACAAGCTCTATTGTATTGGGGTACACTATTCACATTTGTATTGGTGTCAAATTGAGGTATTCCTATCCCCAGTAAAGGTTTATATTTGTTGCCCCACTCTCTAATAACATAATGAGCTACATCTTCTATTAACCTTTTGGGTAACCTCTCCAAAAATAATATAATCTATTTCCTGGACCATATCCTTGTAGCAGGAAGTCATCCATGCCGGTGATATAAATAGGAACTGCTGGAGAGACAAGTAGGTATCCAGAGACTATCCAGTCTCTGGAACAGGCTCCCAATCCATGTGAATCAGATTTCCTCCCTAACCTAATTCAACTGCAACTTGGACAACTGGATGGGGAAACAGGAATTTCATTTCTGGTTTGGCACCTATGTCTCTAATGGACATAGGCCACCTGTAAAAGATTCATCTCCCAGGCCCCTGCTTGTAAATTTTTTATCTTGCAAGCCCCTTCCTACACTTATCAAGGGTATCAGAATTTGTCAGAAATTTGGGATGCATGGCTAGGCTTAAAAAGGCCTTGTGGTCGTTAGCCTAGTAAACACCTATGAATCTATGAAAGATCATGATCTGTTTGAACTCTTACATCTTTGCAAGATCGTCAATAACCCTAATACCTGTTCTAAAGACCTGATTCACTCCTGTAACACAGACAAATCCTACTGGTGAGGTGGATATTTGTCCCAACATAGTTCACACTTGTAGAAAAAACTTCTGTTACAGAAACAATGTAGCTCACCATTCATTCTTAAAACATGCCTTGATAAGTGAATGGAAATATATAAATTCACCCACAGGCTATGCAATCAGGCTTTTGATAGGGAATGCTAAATGCTGTAACTTCACTGGCTAGGTTGTTAATGACCATCTGCCTAGTATATACACCTATGAACCAATGAAGAGAGAGAAAGAGAGAGAGAGAGAGAGAGAGAGAGAGTTGGAGGGAGGTAGATATATATTATAGAAATCATAATGTAAAATGACTTATCAAAGCTTATATTTTCTTGTATACATTTTTTGTTAAAACTAGATCTATACATATACAATTCTTCTTGAAATAGAACTGAAAACATTTCACTTTAAAAACACAGTTATGAAATAGTCTGCAAAATGATGACGTTAAGTAAGGAACAGGTTTGCTCCTGAATATTATATTCAGCTATAGCAGTATGAGATAATAACACATATGAAAACTGCTAAAAAATAAGTTACATACCTCTTTCCTACTGCAGGTAAGGGTTTGAGATTTTGAGTCTAGGATGGTAAATGTTCCAAGAAATTCATTAGTTCCAACTGATACACTCTCTAGTAGAAATCCTGTAAATTGTTGACCGGACAAGCCTTCCAGTGTGACTTTAAGGAATGATAAAAACAGTTGTCAGTTACTGCATATAAAAGACAAAGATGGTTTTAGTAACAGAACAATGCACATACACACACACACACACACACACACACACACACACACACACACACACACACACACACACACACACACACACACACACACACACACACACACACACATTACTCTGCTACTCTCTCACTTCTTTACTCACTCACAAATACAGACTACAAAGCACTGCCCAAGAACTCAACATAGAAATCTGAATAGTTATTCTGATACTTTTTATCCATTAAATGCAAAACTCCAGATATGATTTCCAAAAAAATGTACTTAGTAATATTGGTTAGGATATAATAAAAAAAAAATACTCCCTTGGCATTAAACAGATTGGAATGTGCTACAAAGAATGAAAGTTTGTGGAACACTTACAAATATTAATATGTTATAAACAATATGTTGTCCCTCAAGCAGAACAAAAACAACCTGAAGTAGGAAATGTTATATGAGAATACAAGACATGTGATCTGATTCTGCTGCTGTGAGGTACAAGATATCATCCGTGCATCAGGATTTACACAGATACTAATTCACTATACCTCAAGCATCTTCTGAAGACATGCACAACTCCCTACTTCTAGATCACAGCACCAGAATTATCCATTCTGAAGACTTAAACCTTGGCTGTGATAGAAATAGGACCTGCCTGGGAGGGATTACTGATGGGGCTAGGATTGTGGAAGGGAATGCTAGTTTACAGATATCAGATATGGTTTCTCTGAGCCATGCTGCTATGGTAACAGTGAGCTTTTCAGAAGTATGGAAGGAGCACCTACGTCTGACTACTTGAATCTCGGGGTGCCCTGAGGTGAAGTCACGACTGCAATAAGCTATCCTGGAACTGACCACTGACACCCTAACCTTGTCCTTATCTAGGTCCACAGAGGTCTGCTGAGGACGAGATTAATTATGTTGGTCAGACTGCATTTTTCATTAAAGCAAAGTGATGCATGGGAAAACGGTTAATCAGACATGGACAGCTGGTGATGGTGGTTGAGAAGCTAGGACCTCAGAAACTTACAAGAAAGCCAAAGAAGAAAGCATAGAAGTTGAGATGTGAGCAAGGGAAGTTAAGACCCATTTCTTAAAGGATCTATGCCTGTTACAGAATGATACTGTGGTAGCACAAAAAATGGTGACTTTTGAGTGAAATGTGTGCATCTTACTGGCCAAAGTAAGTCAAGTCAAGGACCGGTGGGTGGCTGAGAAGAAGCAGACAATAAAGAAAACTCTGTCAAGGAAGCCTCTCAAGCAATATTGGTGCGTTCCATGATCATTAAAGTAGGCAATTTGAACTCTGATTTTGATTTATACTCCTTTAGGCTCCATAAGATGTTATCAATTTCTTGGAAGAGAAGTAGGAAAACTCATGATTTTCTCTTACCTACTTGCACTTTACTTTGCTCTTATGAGAAGAAACAGGCTGAGTACCATAAGATCTCACACTTTGTACCGTAAGAACACCATTTCCAGCTCCAAACCCTTCATCTTCTGGAATACTAGACTATTTCATGTGTATATGCCAGTGATGACACTTAGCAGCACTCTTATGCTTCCAATACATTTTGCAAGCTCTACTGGCATGTTTAATGACAAAAACAAATAAACAGTGTAAGTGCCTACTCACAGTTGAAATGATTGTGTCTTTCGGCTTTTCCCAGTTAGGGGTCGCCACAGCAGAAATCCGGTCTGCTAATGATTGGTAGTTGATTTTTACGTGCCGAGTTACCAGCCCTGACGCACAACCTTCAACGAAGGTACGCCCATTAACACGTCTCCAAGCAGAAGATGCTCTAGCTGAGAATCAAACCGGACAGTGTCTTACTGTAAGCGACAACGCTACCGCAGCACCGCCTATTCACAGTTGAAATATGCTTGCCAAAACTACACTTACTCTCAATAGTTGTACCTCCACATAGGAGGCAAAATCTGCCAAGTAATACCACAGAAACATGAAACTTTCAAGCAAACTTCTTCTTGTGAAAAAAAGACTGAAGCTAAAAGCTGTTGTTTCTCTAAAATGGAATACAATACCAACTTCTCACCTGCCTCCTCAAACAATGTGCTCTCTTTCCTAAAACTGATTCAAGCACCCTAAAACTCACTCCACCAATGGACAATTAAAATAAAGCAGCGGAATGTGGGATGGATGAGAATGAGTCAGCAAATGGGCAGGGTTCTGTGTGGTGAATAGTCCCAAGGATTCCTTCAGCCAGAATTCTACACTGTCATGTCAGTCATTATTCACTGTGGCAATACTTCACTACATGTTATGTTTCTATAGCAGTACAGCACAGACTTTCTATCAGCATTGTTTAACTGGAAAATAAATGCATTTATTTTTATTAGATTTTAAGCAACATCACCACAGGGGCCATGCTCTGCTTTACAACGAGTGAGAAAAATGTTATGTCTTATTCTGATTGGAATTCTCCTACTGTACACCAACCTTCTAATTTTTGCTATTAAGATAGTACTTCAGCTGAAAAACTCTTATAACACAATAATTCCCTTCTATTTTTCCATATTTGCGTTACAGCTTTCCCCTCACAACCTAACCCTCTGTCCCACAAATTCCCTACTGAGTCTTGTTACTGAGTTCAACTATTTCTCCTCACCCAGTGCCCAAATCTATACACAGATAACCTTTTCAGGGCACTCTACTCTGACCTATATACCCTAAAGTTCCAGTACAGAACTCTAACTAAACAATCATTAAATTGCAACACCAATCTTTCCCTAGAGTGTATTATGTGTTAGTTTGCAACAGATGTATAAAAAAAAAATCTGAACTTACGTATTATCGCAACCACACACTGTCAGCATTCACGGCATTCTCTGCAACATTCCATTCTCAGTGAACTAACGTGTTGCTGAGAATGCTGTGAATGTTGAGAATATGTGGTTGCGATAATACATTAACCATACTCTTTTAAACCGTCCTTGTATGCAATCATGGTGTTATTTTTTCAGCGTGGTTGCATTAAGAATTATCGCAACCATACTGAAACCATAAGCAGAAGACATGTTTTTTTTTTTAAGACAGTATTATCGCAGCCACACTTGGCGATGCTTTCTGTGTTGGCTGTTATGCAACCACACTTCCCCTTGGAAAACAGTGTCACAGAAGAGCTTTTCCTGAATATGTTTTGTTTTGGGACGAAAAAGTCAACTTCTTCTGTTATCAGCTTTATTTCTGTATTTCTGCAATATTTTCTGATGCCATCATATTAGATTACATGACTTGCTTGGAATCTGTGTCTTCACAACCATGCTAAATATGTGTACTAACTCTTAGACTGATATACTTCACAACAGGGGGAAATACTCCAAGGTAAAGCCATGTTAGGTGTAGCATACATTCCTCCACATTATCACCAAACCAGACACAGTCATTCCAGTAGCTGTAAGTACACTTTAGACGCTTTAGAATATGAACATGAACGTGCTAGACGGCCAGAGAGAAAGCTGACAATGTGTGTGGTTGCGATAATACGTAAGTACCAAAAAATCACTTGAACCAAGACAGGTAGGTCACACAACACTCGATTATTGAAAAATAATAAAAACATGAAGTTTAAAAACTTTCACCCAGAGGGCTTCCTCAGGCATTTTTAAACTTTGTGTTTTTTATTGTTTTACCTTAAATCGAGTGTTGTGTGCCCTACCTGCCTTGGTTATAGTGATTTTTCTTTCCTACATATATTTGTCTTTGAAATTCCCTGGTTTTACTGGTGGTTCATCTGTTTCTTCAGTTATTTTCCAATAGAAACAGCATCACTTAACTGCATAGCATCAAATGAAGATGGCCTTCATTATTGTATGTCTCACAACTTCCCCAACAGGATAAATTTCAGACATGCAAATAGTCAACATTTGACTCTGTAGCTCATGTTAGGACCATATTCTGACAGCAGATTTGTATGATTCATTTATTTATACAATGTACCCACAACCATTTCACAATGAAAACCAAACTATGATGGAAATCTTGGGTAGTTTACAACTTGTGCATTCCGATTGAAGGTGCAAAATAGGGCCATCTGGAAAAAAAATGGATTGAGAGTATTAGGAGGGGCACTGATGTTATTTCTTATTGGGCGGGATACAGAGTCAGACATTGCCTTGAACTGACCTTGTGGAAGAGACTAGAAGTGGCTAGTGTTTATAGAATAGTCTAGAATTTCTTTGGACAACCCATTGCTGAACATTGCACTTTCATGCAATATTCAACTTTACCCTTATTTATTACTAATCTGGTCTCCTGACTGTCTTAAGACGTATGTCACATTTATTATGATTGGATGGGTTCGATTTCTGGTCTAACCAAGATACACTTCCAAGTTTAATAAGTTATCTTATATTGTCTATAATGAAAGGGTTTTGTGTGCCAGAGTTTCTAATTTTTTTTTTAAGAGGAAAGGACTGGTCTTGAATTGGATAAAGAATGTTGTACAGGTTGGAGAGACCTGAAATAAGATTAGCACATGACTATAGAGAGGATAAGCTGGAAGTGAAAAGTTAGGAATGAAGGTACCTGCAGCATTGCCTGACACAGCTCTGCTCTGAATGATTTGAAAAGGGTATTTTTCCTTTGAGAGATGATTTAGACGAAATGGGTAATAGTCACTGAGAGGGTTAGGACAGATCTAATAGCTGAACAATTTTTCAGGTGTGTTAGTGAGCATTATTTTCAGAAGAGTAAGTCTGAAATAGGCATAATTAGGCCTAGTCCTGTCCTTGACTACCTCGGTAAGCTTATAGGATGAGGCTACTCTTTAGTTGCAGTTTTAATGAGCCTGACCAATTGAGGTTTAGATTCCCAACTATAATTAAGTTTACTGTTTCTGGTGTGTTTTGTGATGGTAAATAATGTATTTTCACAAAGGGAAATATTTGACGGTGGTGGAATACATAGAACTGCGATGAGTAATTCAGCATGTACCCCAAGAAGGACTTGTACTGGTAGTGAGTTAGGGCCCCTGCCTGTGTTGGAGTTATTTTAGATTATTAAGGTGGGACTTAAACTGGTATCTTTTACATGAACAATGCCATGCCACTCTCTTTACGGGAAGTAGCCTGGTTATAAGTGAAAATATTATACCTGTTGGAAAAATATTGTCACACATGTGAGGAGTCATTAAGCCAAGATTCCATGAGGGCATTTAGTTTTTATGGGTTAAGATGAGACCAACATTGGAGATGGGGCCATTGGATGTTAATGATATAAACATTAAAAGAGTTGAGAAAGATGTTTCTGCTGAGTTTAGTAGGTCCTGATGAAGCCTGCAGAGATCCAAGGTTAGATTGAATGTCACCAGCTAGTACAAGTAGGAATGTGGAAATAATGACATGAACCTGCTGGGGAAGTGGATGTATTGCAAATTTGAAGCAAATATGTATAAATAAGAGACTTATTAGTAAGTTGAGGAGCAAAAATAAGAGATGCCCACCAAGATGATATATGAACATGCAAAGGTTTTGTGGTGTCAGCAATAGTAAAGCTAAAGGAGAGGGGGTCAAATGTCCCTTGTACACTGTGCAAAAACAGATGAAAATAAGTTGGATGAAAATATTAAGGGTTAGCTTAATTCTGGTAAGGAAATCCTACTGGAGGAAGGTAACGGAGTGTGAAAAAGAAAGGGTAAGAAGAGGACTAGGTAGAGGATGAGAAAGCAGTAGTATGGATAGTGGCTATGTGAGTACGAGTTTACAGTGTATTTCTGAAAGAAGATTAAGAGATAGTAATGTGACAGAGAAAGTAAAGAAGAGAGAGATAGGTACAGTTACAGGATAACTGACTGGAGCTGGTAGGTGCAGTTACAGGATAACTGACTGGAGCTGGTAGGTGCAGTTACAGGATAACTGACTGGAGCTGGTAGGTGCAGTTACAGGATAACTGACTGGAGCTGGTAGGTGCAGTTACAGGATAACTGACTGGAGCTGGTAGGTGCAGTTACAGGATAACTGACTAGAGCTGGTAGGTGCAGTTACAGGATAACTGACTGGAGCTGGTAGGTGCAGTTACAGGATAACTGACTGGAGCTGGTAGGTGCAGTTACAGGATAACTGACTGGAGCTGGTAGGTGCAGTTACAGGATAACTGACTGGAGCTGGTAGGTGCAGTTACAGGATAACTGACTGGAGCTGGTAGGTGAAGTTACTGGGTAACTGAATGGAGTTGAGAAGGGCTGGAGTGAGGATAGAATAAAGATAATTATGTGGGGATGTGTGGGAATAGGAGGTTGGGTATACGTGTGGAATGAAGCCAAGTGCAAAGTTGTGGATTCAACCAGCCTCTCAGTGAAAACAACCAGTAAAATATGGAAAATGAAATTAAGACAGAAAGATAGAAGAAAATGCTAGCGTACTGAAAACCAGTAGCAAAGACAGAATGTTTAAAGTGGGATGGTATGAGGGATATAGGAATATTAATTAGATTAAAGGAAGGTGGAAGGTTACAGGTGTTAGGATCAGCGTTCAGAAGAGAGAAAAAAAAGAGGAAGAGGTGAGTAGAGGAGTGAGAAATAATAATAATATACAATGGTGGGCAGTGGGGAGGATGGGGAGGTTAGTGGAGACTACTTGCATAAACTAAATAAGACAGTAACAGATATGGGGAGAGGTACACAGAATTAAAAATCCATGAATGGTTCTTACTTTCAGTTCCAGGTAGAATGACTAAATTGGTTTCAGAGCAGAAGCTACTACTAAGCCAAACCACTTTCTGAATTTGGTGGAAGGGCCTTATGCTGTGGAATGGAGACTTTTCAGGATTTCTTGTGCAGTCAGACTCGGGGCCTTATGTTGAAAAAATCCCAGAGAGCCTTACACCACCTGATAGTGAGAACAAACCTGGGAGATACTGCCTACCAAGTTGTAAAGTAAGGCATGAGAGAAAGTTGCTGTGATATAAACTAATGTGACAAAATTATATTTGCACACATATATACATGAAATTTGACTTTTTAAGCATAAGTAGACACTTCATTTTATAAGTACAATGTAACAGGGATGTGTACAAGTGACCAAAGGACATACTGACCTCATGCCTTGCTACACCCCTGTTCATGGATAATATCTGTCTGATAACTATCCCTTTCATTGATTTTTTGCTTCCTTGTAAACTTATATTAAATAGACAACAAGAAAATGGCTTTGTTAACGGAATATCCATCAGTTTAAGCTGTTAGCCCATTCCTAAAGCATAACACAGGCAGTGAATGAAGTATTTGACATTAAGACATTGCAGAAAAATTCCTTCAAATTAGTATTAACAGTTCTATAGCTTAATCAATAAGCTTGCTGAGGCAGGTGAGAGCTGAAAAGACAACAGCAAGTTACCTTAGATCAGTTTCCATTGGAGTCACTCAGGTGTCATTGTTGTGATCATTCCTACCTAGTCTATCTTTATCACATGCAACTACAAGTTGGTAAATTGTGGTTAGTAAAATGCCATCATGGGTACAAACTCAGTAATATAATTACTTCCATTAAGTATTCCAAAATACTCGAGTTTAAACAAAATCAGTATTTTGTGAAATAACCGTTATGACTCTCAGTGCTACCAAATGTAATATTATAAGATGTGAAAATAAATACTTTAACTTCAAAAATTAATTGGGAGACACAAAAAGCAGTCAATGAAATACAAAAAGAATAAAAAAAAAAACAAAAACAAAAAAAACAAGGAACCATTCAGATAAGAAATTAAGCTTTGATTAATGTATTACAGCAAATGACAGAAAAGGTGATATGATCTCTGCCTTATGACAGCATGTTCAAAGGTTTGATCTGACATCTGGTTACTGTGTTTGGGGTCTGCATGTACAAGGGTTTCCTTGCAGTGCCATCACAGATGTACAAGTTGCCTTGACTGCTCTGCATGAGTGTATATAATATAAGTAGTCAGTTAATAATGCAAAAAAGTGAACTTTAACTAAAAACAAAGGCAAAGAAATAAAAATTGCAGGAGGCAAACCCATCTTGTACCCCACAATCCACATTTCTAAGTATACTGACATTAAGGGTAAAGACAGAGGCAATCTTTGAAAACAGAATGAAGTTAAATAAAAAGAAAAAAATTACTATTCACATTTTCTTCTAACAATATTGTGTGTTACTTTCGGTGTGTACTCTTTACCTTTATTTTTCTTAATTTCTCCAAGTATTTTGAGTTTTTAATACCATGAGAGAATATACCCCATTCCTAAGTCAAAGTATAATTACAGTTCATGAAATTAGTATTGTCTTAATCTTTGATGTTAACCAGAAGTGCTCTTCACACCACCAGCAGTGTGTGCCCAGTAATGATTCCTGCAATTTGTATGAAGTTACATGTATTGGTAACATACCTAAGTATGACTGTAAATTCTTTTTTTATAAGACCTGTTTGCTCCTACTACTACTGGAACTGTCTGGGTACCTTTCTTTCACATTGCTATTGTTTCTACCTGCAAATCCTGGTATTTTATGACTTTGTGTCTCTCTGTACATATGAGACTGCAGTCACTAGGAGTAGCAATTTCAATGATCAATGTTATTTTGTCTTCTTTTCATGGACTACTACATCTGGTTTTCTCCCATCTATTTTTTGAACTGTTGATAGTGGATGATCCCATGTGATAAACTTCATTTTCTAGGATGCTTTGTGGCACGTTTTCACTGTTTTTCAGCTAATTCTTTGTTATAATGATTGCAGAATCCCCAATGCAACAGTCTTGCCACATTATTATGCCTTTCAGTAAACAGTCCTTCTGCCATTAATATATCACAACCAGCAACAAGATGTGTGATTGTTTTCAGTTCTGTTTTATAAAACCTGCATTTGTCCCTTTCTCCCACATGTTCAATGGACTTTATAAACCAAGTGTATGTAGTCCACAACCTTGGGTCACCAATATTAACCTTTTATATTTTGGTTTAAATTCGCCTCTCCTTAACCATTCCTGCATTCGATCCTAATCAACAAGAGGTTGTGTCAAGAGTTTTCTATAATTTCAGCTATATTTATGTGTCTTACACATTTCATGCCTTCTCATTTGATCCTTCACTTTACATTCTTTCTTTTGTTTTTTTTGGCACATTCAGTTGCTACCTGATTTTTATCTGCTTCTGGTTTGATTTCCATTCCTGCTGGATGGTGATATGCTTCTGCTAAACTAAGCAGGGGAGTCATCTTAGACTAATTCTCCTCATGTTTAAAATTTGTCACTACATTTGGGTCTTGTGAGGTCAGCAGATATGTATGTAGTCCCACAACTGCAGATCTATACATGTAATCAATTTCAAGGAGGCTCATACCATCTTCAGAACAGGGAATATATGGTTTTGGTATGCAGTTGTTGTTGTTTGTCTTTTCGGCTTTTCCAGGTTAGGGGTCGTCACAGCGGAACTCCAGTCCCTAATGATTGGCAGTAGATTTTTATGGTGCCAAGTTGCCAGCCAAACATCCAACCTTCAACGAACGCACGCCCATTCACGCATGTCTTTCGAATGCCGTTTTATAATGATGAGCATGAGGCATCCTTCTTGTTTTTCTGTCTAATCTATCCAACACCTTTTGGGGCCAGTCAATCACTCCAAAGCTGTAAGTTAGGAGAGGAAGAGCAAATTAGTTTATACACTGATATCCCACTCACCTGGCTGAACAAGGAGAAAATTACATTCAGCTGCCTGTCGAGTACCAGGATCTGCCACATAATACATGCACTCAAGTCACTCCACAAGTACAAATATGGCTTTGTCATTGTCCATGCTGGAGTGAATGACTTGAGATGTATCGTCCTGGACTACATGAAAAGAGACATGGAAGAGCTCTCAGATCATGTGGCCCAGGCAGGTATGACCCTAGTCCTGAGTAGCATCCTGCCATCGCCCAGAATGATACCACAGTATAAGGACAAATGATTGACTTCAACAATTGGCTAAGCTTCTGGTGTCATTCAAAGGGGATCCAGTATCTGTCTGCCTTGGGACGATATGATCGACTTTGCCAGAGATGGTCTACACCTGTCGCCCCTGGGATTCAGGTTGCTGGCTAAGGCTCTTGCCACCCCTATAGTGCCTTTTTTAGGCAAAGGACAAAACCACCACCAAAACAGTTACAAGCATGCAAATTCTGAAGGTAATGCTACTCAATGCTAGAAGTCTAAACCTCAAAATGCACTCTCTCAAGGCACTCCTAAAAATGGAGAACATTGATATCTGTGCAGTAACTGAGACCTGGTTCAAGGCTCCAGAGAGCACCCCTGCAATACCAGGCTACAACTCTTACCACACTTTTCAGCCACCAAACAAGGACCAAAACACTAAAGGTGGAGGAGTGTCCATATTCACCAAGGATACTCACACCACCAGGCTAGTTGCTCAATACAATGCATCTTAAATTCTCCAAGTGGAACTAACACTAGGTAAGACTGCAATCCAAACTGTAGCTTGCTACATATCCCCCACCATTACCCAAGATTCTCACTACACTTTTCTAAACATACTGGAAAATATTAAGATAAAACCAAACATCCTAATACTGGGTGATTTCAACTACCCTGCCATTAACTGGGAAAACTACTCATGTACCAACACCTTTGCCTAACGGTTCTTGGAATTCATAAATTCCAATGCTCTGAATCAACTAATCCATAGTCCCACCAGGGGCTCCAATATCCTAGACCTGGTCATTACCAACATGGGAAATCGATGCTCCACACCTATGGTCACCCCCTCGTTGGTCAGGTCTGACCATAAGCTATCACCCTTGACATCCACATCCCACCCCCCCAGTAAGGAAACCTCCATAAAAAAACTTCTCCAAAGCCAACTTCATGCTAGTCAAGTCAGAAGTGACAAACTTCATGACACCCACGCAGATAGAAACTGAAAGTTAGACTGCTGAATCCTACACTAAGACACTATATGAGCACATCCACTCATGCATGAATTGTGCCATCCCAAATAGAGCCAAGATGCTCTCCTACAAAAAAGGAAGCCAATCTGGTGGTCCTCTGCCATAAACAAACTTTACAAAAAAAGGAAGAAACTGTTGCAGAAAAGAGGAAAATCCCAGGATGCAAAAAACTCCCTTGCCAGCCTCAGTAAGAAGCTGAGATCCCTCATAAAATCCTCCAAAGTTAGTTACGAAAATAAAATTGCCAAAGATTCCAAAGACAATCACAAGGCATTCTATAGCTATGTCAAGAATCTAAATGCAATGTTCAGATCTGCTCTGAGCTACAACAGAATGGTATTAAATATACTGATCCCAAGGATGCTGCCAATATCCTGGCAGATCGACTCAGTGCCAACTTCATCCCCTCTCACCCCCTAAAGGGCCCATCTCAATACCGAAAGATTGCCAAATTCCGGTAATAATGGTCACACAGGTAAAAAATGCACTTTCCAAAGCTAAGAATGCAGCATCCATGGGACCAGACAACATCCCGGGCTGTGTACTACATGAACTACAAAATGAACTGGCACCTAAGTGTCAAGTTTAATCATAGCCTCACTTCAGGCTTCATGCCCACTGTATGGCACACAGCTACAATTATTCCACTCCACAAGGGGGGGATCCACCTTGGATCCTGGGAACTACCACCCCATCAGTCTGATGAGCCTGATCTGCAAGGCCATGGAACGTATTATCATGGAACTTATAAACAAAGACATTGGCAACCTTCAAACACTGAACAACACACAGTTTGGGTTTGTGAAGGGCCAACCTTGTCTCCTGAACCTGATTGACTTCTTAGAATCAGTCTTCAGAGATGTGGACAAGGGTAAGGTGATCCACACAACCTATCTGTACCTCTCCAAGGCCTTCAACATCATCCCCCACTCTGGAATCATAGATAAACTTACTAAGCTGGGCATTAATCCCTAAGTCACTTGATGGGTTGCCAACTGGCTTACTGACAGAACCCACACTGTAAAAGTAGCCGACTCCAAATCCAGCTCCAGACAAGTGACAAGTGGAGTAACTCAGGGTTCAGTCCTGGGACTGCTCTTGTTTTGCATCTACTTCTCTGAAGTACAGGCCAACACTAAGGGACTCTGGCTAACAAAGTTCACAGTTGACTGCAAACTGGGAGCCATTACTGAATCTCCAAATGATGTGGATATTTTACAAAATTGCCTTACAGAAACAGATGCTTGGTGCCAGAGCCATGGGCTCAAGCTCAATGCCAAGAAATGTACAGTTATCCCCTTTGGAAAAAACATGTACCCATGAATTACCACATAGGTGTCAGTACACTAAACACCAAAAGTGTGATAAGAGACTTTGGGACACAGGTGGACAGTAGTCTCACCTTCGAAAAACCACATCGCCACAACAATCAGGAAATCCTTCTATGTGGCACACCACATCACTAAGGGCTTTTCATTCAGAAAAAAGGAGGTCATTGCCCTACTGTACTCATCCCTCAATAGACCCATTATAGAATACAACACCCCATTTGGTATGTACCTCTCAAGACGTCTGCAACAACTGGAAAGGCCGAAGAAATACCTCACTAAAAGAATCACAGACCTAAAGCAGATGCCCTATGCTGACCATCTAAAAAAACTCCAGTTATACTCTGTCGCATATCTACTCAGAGGTGATCTCTGCTTACCATACAAGGTCATGTCAGACCCTGAGCTGTTGGACATGCTACACTTAAAGAAATCCCAATCCCTCAGAGCCACACACTCCAGGGATCTGAACCTTGTCATCACAATGAAAAAAACATGCTGGAGGGATAGGTTCCTGACCTAGAGACTCCCCAGACTCTGGTATAGACTGCCCATACATGTTAAGCAGAGCGCCTCTTTGACGATTGGATGGGAGATAGGAAATTCACCCCGGGGAACATGTCAGTCGCCCTACTAGTCAGGGGTCCAGGGAAGTAAATATTGTGGGAAGAAATAGAAAGGGAATTGTTATCGTTAGGCTTGTATAGGCCCTTGGGCCGATAGCCTAGTACCAACCTACGAACCTATGAACTTAGTTCCTAGATGTCAACACTGTTTTCAGTATTAATTTAAGTCTTCTAAAATATTCATAAGTTTTATTCACATTTGTTCATGTTTTATTGTTGATCAATTACTACATATTTATACACTCTCTCTTGCTCAAGTTCTTTTATATCACATTCTTGTCCCAAACTGATGTTTTTTTGGTGCTGCTGTTTTCCTGCTTTAAAGGATACTTTTGCACATTTATCAAGACCAAATGGCATTCCCCTGAATTCAGCAAGCCCTGTACGGTGTGCAGGAACAGTACAGGAGCTCCAGGAGGTAATATGTCCACCGTGCGATCCAGGAATAAGCTGCAGAGATGTGCACGAGCGCTCTTGCACTATTGCTGCATGGACACAGCTCCGTAGGCAAATTACCCCATTTTCAGGTGAAAACCATGCAAATGAGGTGAATTTGCGATCCAGGAAGCTGACAGTCAGCCATGCAGTACTACTGTAATCTGCATTAATGTACTCATTAGTAACCGAGTACATTTCTACAAACTATAAAACGGAGCCATGACAGCCAAATAAAGGGTACATATAATGTGTAAAACATCCCAATGGCCAAATATATGGCCATTGACATGGAAAACAGTTTAAAAAAAATAACTTTTATTTTTTTTAGCTGGTTTTGGCTGTTTAAGTGTAGGGCAGCAGCACAAATGAGATTGGGACAAAAATATAAAAAATAACCTAAAATAAGCAGTCTAACCAAAATCACTATTTTGCCATAATACTCAATGGCAGGCAGAAGACAAGCTGGCCAGTGAACAGTGGTTGCTAGGGGAGGAGGCTCAGTGCGGGACCTGTAACTATATATTAGCAGGCAATCCTATACAAATGAGGGGAATGATACTGAATCCCAGATTTCCCCTCAATGCCATTCAGCACCTAACAGTGTGAGTGCAGGAATAGCTTGGTTTAAGCCTAAGAGTTAGCTGACATCATGGTGGGGGGTGTCAGGCATACTGTAAGTGGATTGGAGCCCTGTGGCTCGGGTTTGCCCTTAGCTTAGCAGAGCTAATCAAGGGGGTGTGTCCGAGGCTGCCTAGCACTCTTTACATTACCCAAGCAGGTGTGCGTGCCGCATACTGGGTTTTACAGAAAAAAAAAGTAAACCAGGAAATAGCAGCTCTGTGCACATTCAAGCACTGTGTTTGTGCGGCACACCTCCGGGCTTAAACAGGAAGGCAATGGGTAGGGAAAACAGCAGTAGGAAGGCAATAAAGGAGAACTGGGATAACTGGCAGCTGAAATGTATCAGAATCAGCCAATTATACAGGCAGCAGCCCAGCCCAGCCAGGAACATTACAATAAACTATGCAAACACCTTTCCCTCTGTTTTTTCCCACATACTCTACACCACCGGTGTATACAAGCAGGCAAGTTTTAACAAACAAAAACAACAAAACGATAGGGGCTGCAGCATCTATCATACATCAACATGTGGAAGAGGCTGAGGGTGGTGAGGATGAGAATGCTGTCGACCAACCCACAGTGAGGAGACGGTGAAGAGTGTACAGACCCAGGGTAACCTACCAGGGGCTACATGAGCTGGAGATAGTGGAGCACTATAGGGTGGACAGGGACCTTCTACAGAAAATTGTTGAGCTGTGCCAGCCACGCCTAACACACAGAACTAAAAGAGGGGAACCCATCCCAGTGGATACCAAGGTATGTGTAGGCCTAAGAATACTAGCCACAGGTAGCCTTCAAAGGCCAACTGGGGATATCATGGGGATCTCACAGGCATCAGCATCCAGGGTACTCTACCAGTTCCTGGATGCCATGTCAGCACATGCCAGTGAGCATGTATATTTCCCCAACACCTGTGAGGCTTTGGCCAGCAATATGCATCTCTTCCACCAAATAGCAGAATACCCTGAGGTAGTGGATGCTATAGACTGCACGCACATATGCATCAAAGCACCACCTGGTGAGCGGGGTAGGGTCTACATCAACTGCAAGGGCTTCCCCTCCATCAACTGCCAGGTCGCGTGCGATGCCCAGGGCATTATAATGAATGCGTGTGCTGGCTGCCCTGGAAGCTATCACATTTCCCACATCTGGCATCTGACGCAGCTGTACCAGCGATTTGCCAATGGGGACATCCCTTACAGTCACCTATTGGGGGATGCTGGTTATGCACTAGAGCCGTGGCTGTTGACACCCATCAGAAATGCACACACACCCTAACAAGAACTCCATAATGAGGCACACACACAGACCAGAATTACATTGGGATGCTCAAGTCATGGTTCCGGTGCCTGGACACATCCAGTGGAGCCTTGGAGTACTCAACAGCTACCTGTACTCAAATTATCATCGTATGTGCCATGCTATACAATATGATCCTGTGGAAACAGCTGCAGCAGAAACAGCACGGGGCAGGGCCACACAGCTCCCCACCATTGACAAGGCCTGCACAGGTGACTCGGAGGAGGAACAACCTGAGCCTACCCCAGTAGGCAGAAGGAGGCATGCCCAGTATGCCCTGGCCTTGGCAAAGAGGCAATGCATAGCATATACACTGACACAGTAGGGACCCAGAGAATGACACCTCTCTCTGACTCGCAAATACAGTAAAAAGGATGCCAAATATGACACAACCTGTGCTCAACCATGTATAAGAAGTGTACTATGTGCATCTGACATAGTCAGCCCTCCAGTACCATCCTCAATACTGGCACAGCCACAAGGTTAAGTCACTCTTCTTACCAATTGCCGAATGGAGTAGTATGTGTTGTTACTTGTATCTATGGTATGGCTGCAAGCATGCAAGGGAATCAGGTGGCTGAATGGGATGCCAGCAGATAGTAGACACCTATAGTGGTAGCATGAGATCTGTAACAAATACTGGTGTCACCATAGTAGCCAGTACTAGACATAGTGACAAAACCCACTGCAGGAAATGTGCTGGGCCACATGTGTGTCCATATGGCACACACATGCCAGTCAGGGAGGCTCGCATACCCAACAGCAATCTCAGCCAGCAGGACAGGTATAGACAAACACAAACAAAGTCTGTGCTAAGGCCTCTGAATGATGGCTATGGGTAACCTCCCCCCAGACCTACACAAACAGACAGACTTCATCAGGTCAGGCAGTGGGATGTGAGTTCTGAAGGGTAAGAAGTCAGAAACATATATGTAGTTCAATCAAACCTAATACCTGTAGTACACTGATATGCCTCTAGTCAGCATGATAGGTTAGAATACAGAATGAAATGGAGTACCTGACATAGCAGTACAGTCATAGCAAATGTGTACAAGTGTCAGTGTGCCCCCCCCAATCCTATGTAGAAATGTAGTAACAGTCAGGTGTGCCCCCCAGGCCTATGTAGACACGTAGTAACAGTCAGGTGTGCACCCCCCAATCCTATCTAGAAATGTACTAACAGTCTGGTGTGCCCCCCCAATCCGATTTAGACACATAGTAACTGTTTGGCGTGCCCCCCCATATGATGTAGACACGTAGTAACAGTCAGGTGTGCCCACCCAATCCTATGTAGAAATGTAGTAACATGTATGTGTAGGAATAATACCAGTGGAGCACAGATTACCTGAGGTGGCCAAGGTAGCAGGATAGATTGTAGCATGTGTACAATATGCAAGTAAGTGTGTGTTAGGTTGGTGTGTGTTTCATATTGTGTGAGAGTGGTCAGTATGTATGCATGGTGAGGTTTGTCCTGGTGGCCATTGCTCAGTACTGCCAATGACATGACTAAGTCCTCACAACTGCAGTGCTAAACACAATGCTCTCCAGTATAACACATTCTAGCAGTAAGCCATTGTAAATGTATGGAGGTAATAAGTGTCACCATCTGAAAGATGGACATGGCATGACTGTTGGGCCTGATATACAAGCAGGACACAGGGGAAAGTACCCCAGGAAGACAGTGTATAAAGTGTAACCATTAAATGGACACACCCTTGGAATTGTACATACAGGTTTGCAGCACATTATCTGGGCTTGTAGTATGGAATACCAATGTCATCTGGTCAAACACTTGCAGACCACAAAGGTCATAGGAATGATGTATTGAGAAACAGGTGATGTCCCTGCACAATCCAGTATAAGTGGAATGCCCCATGCATATCTGTGAGTCAGATGCAAGTAGTGTCCATAGCACACATGCATCCAGCTCACCCAACCACCACCCACAGGTACTTCTCTGGTCTTATTCCTGCTTTTGGGAATGAGTACAATATGACCCCCACCTGTGTAGGGAAATAGTGAAAGAATGCAGCATGCAGTCCAGGTGTGTCCCTAGATGTAAGCAGCACCCTGCCAGCATCCACACCACTTGATCAATACTGACAGGAAGTATTGTCATGAGCACCTAGCACACCCATCCTGTCACCCCAGGGGAATATACTGTATTGCAGTCTGAGATTGTAGGACTGACAAAATGCAACAGCCTGCTACAGCTGGCCTGCATCACTATAAAATGGCCTACACTTCTCTGCCAAAGGCCTTTGTCTCACCCATACTGCCAATGTATGTTATGTCATGGACTCCCAAATAACAACATAACACAGTCCACAGAACACATATGCAAGACCATGTGAACAAACCACAGTAACATGTCCACCATGTCCCAGTGCATGAACTGTGGACCAACAGCAATACACTGCTGTGATGAAGTGATAACAATAAGGAAAGTATCAGAGAATGTTTGCATAATGTATGGAAGACAATAGAATAATAAAGGGGGGTGGTAGCATGGTCAGCATGGAATGTGTGAAGTCCGAAACACAGCTGTGTGCACATACTATCTCTGCCTGCAAACATAAGAATGTGTGGCGAAAAACCTGCTCGTAAACCACAATAGTGGTAATGTCCTGACTTATGACACCTGCCTCTGGATAACCTGTGTAAATATGTACAGCTGTGAGGTATTGCCACAGCAAGATAAGGCCATACTGTCATGTCGATGGATGTACAAGTATGGGATCCTCTGCCACCACTGTACCAAGGTGCTGAACCAGTTACACAGACCCAGTAGCAAGTATCTGTAGCTCCCCCTCCAGAATGACATTAGCTTGCAGGAATATGTAGGCATTTGACCACACTACTGGACACAACTGCATTCACCCTGTGTTCTCCAGGACATCACTGCGAGCAAAAATGTCTACCTGACAGTACTTGATGACATACAACATCACTGTGTATAACAGTACACATGTCTGAATATCTCTGCTAACACCAGGACCATTTAGCAGAAGTAGCACAGACACAATTACCTACAGTACCCACTATTCCTTGTCCAGTTTCACCCTATATTGTCAACTGATCTACAGATATCCTACAGAAACAGTTTGCTAGCTGTAGGTGTAGAACACAAAAGTCTGTACTGGAGTACAATCTACCTGGAATGGATCCACACATTCAATACAGAAGGGCATATTGGGTATGCTCACACAAAAAGAAATGAAGCCCATGTCTGGCAACAATCATGGACCATACATATCTCACAGTTGCAGATGTTAGTGCATACACTCCTCAGTATGTAGCAGCCATGCTTTGCACACACATTGGATAGGAATACACACAGATATCCAAGGAAAACGCACTATAATATGCCAAAAGTACACATACATAGATGTGTGGAAGAGAGTGACAGTGACAAAGAGCCTTCCATCATGAGGCCTGTCCCACACAGCACACAGCCAAATGGCTACAACCACATGGTGTGTAAATGTCACTCACCATAGACATTTGCCTATGGAATCCCTCAGCATTATAGACTTTGTAGTGCTAGTGCTAACTGTGCAACATGACTGTACAAGACAGTAGTCATCTAGCAGTTGTATACATGTACCTGTGGAATATAAACCTGTGTATACCTGAGTGTGGTGTGTCTACCTCTAGATGAATGAGTTATGGCCCATGCACACACACTGCCCTCCCCATTGCCCTACTGTGGCAAGCCTGTTGATGTCAGACACTTTGAAATACACCTTTGGGGAAGGGATAGCCCAGTAATTTCTGTGGCACATCCCATAACTGCATAATGCCATAGTGTGATAAACTAGTTAGGTAGGAGTTCTTATCCCAGGTGTGGCAACTGTGTGTGTGTGTGCGAGTGTGTGTGTGTGTGTGTGTGTGTGTGTGTGTGTGTGTGTGTGTGTGTGTGTGTGTGTGTGTGTGTGTGTGTGTGTGTGTGTGTGTGTGTGTGTGTCTGTGTAGGCATCAATGCTTTTTAGGCTAGTCACACTCACTACAATTCAAATGCCCTACTTTGGCAAGCCTGCTGATGTCATTCACTCTGAAATACACCTGTGGGGAAGGAGTAGCCCAATAATTTCTGTGGTGCATCCTATAACTGCATAATGCTGTAGTGTGGTAAACTAGTTAGGTAGAATTTCTATTCCCAGCCATGGCAAGTATGAATGTTTGTGTGTTTGTGTGTGTGTGTGTGTTTTAGTTTGTCTGTGTAGGGAGCAATGCATTTGAGGCCATTCTTGGTCACTACAACCTCCATTGCCCTACTTTGGCAAGCTTGCTGATGTCATTCACTTTGAAATGCACCTCTGGGCTAAGAGCAGCCCAGTAACCTCTGTGGCGTGTTCTATAACTGCGTAATGCTGTAGTGTGATAAACTAGTTAGGTAGGAGTTCTAATCCCAGACATGGCAACTGGTGTGTGTGTGTGTGTGTGTGTGTGTGTGTGTGTGTGTGTGTGTGTGTGTGTGTCTTTGTCAATCGTATCCTCTGTGGAGGTGGCTGTGACTGTGTAACAACTGGACTCATTGTGGGGCAGGTTTTGCAAATTTCTTATATGGTGGGCCTATATATGTCACAATGTCCACCTTACAAGGATAACATATGTCAAATAGCCAATCCATATCTCTACATGTGACATCAAGGCCTGGCAAACAAATTAAGCAACCCATGTATTACCCAGAGAATACTCTCAACCCATGTCTCATACACAAACACACTTACCTAGACAACAACTGCTTTGTTGGTAGTACCCTGCATATTGCCCACAGACAGTAACCATGGTGTGATTGCAGTGGACTACAGAGGGCATGGCACCCTGTCCCATCACTACAATAGGCACATAATTGCAGACAGTGCACCTTCACTATGTTGCCCACTGGACACCTGCAACAACTGTGGTGCCATCATATGTGACCACAAAGGACATACCATGCCTTAAACACATGCCTTGTATGGACAGATGCCACTGACACTAGGGAAGACCTGTACAGTATCATGTTATCAATGTAGGTGCAGGGTCAACCTGGTGTCCATTATCAGTTCTCGCCACATGAGGCCAGGACTGGCACATCTGATGATAACAATCTGTGTACACAACATAGGCCAGACAACCCAGGTACAGTTCCACATGTCACTGAACAAGCATGTGGGATGTGTGCATATACTAGACACCGTCTATGTCATGGACTATAGAACACATACATGGCAAGCATTGCACAGCACTGGCCACACACAACAGTAACTCAGGTGACTGGATGGTGAATACAATAGCCACTTGTGTGGGCCAATCCAGACAACACACCCCTGATCCACATTGCAGACCATTGTTATGTGGCCTGATGCCAAGGTATACCCTTCACCTAGCCTTGTACAGCCTTCTGGCACAGTCAACCACTACACACCTGTGAAGCAATGCACCCATACATGTCAGTACTGGCACCCTGTGTCTGTGTGTGTGTGTGGAGTAGGATGCTTTAGACCACATTCACACTCACTACAACTCCCATTGGCCTACTGAAGCATGCCATCTGATGCCAGACACCTTTACATACCCTCTGCCCATATATCATCCAGATAACCACTGTGGTGCATGTGATACCTGCGCATTACTGTATTGTGGCAAACTAGCTAGTTAGGAAGTCTATTCCTGACCCTGCCAACTGTGTCAATGTGTGTGATTCTCTGAGAGAGTGTGGCTGTGTTGACGTTGACACCTGTTCATGTGGACAGGCACGTGTACTACACCTACCTTATCGCTCCTATAGCACTGTTGCAGATGTCACTCACCATCAGATATATGTTTGGATAGCTCCCCAACATGTAAGCTATGTGGCGCATGCAATAACTGCATAGACATGTGATAGCAATACATAGTCAGTCAGGGGTTTGAAACCCCGTACTTGTTACTCTTCCGCCTCCTCCTTGACTTACTTTCTCCCTGTCTGTCTCTCTCACTCCCTCTCTGGTGGATGTGGAGAAGTACACCTGCTTTGTTCAGGCAGCAGCTTGTGTTTTGTAAGTGATGCTCATTATCAGCTGATGGCCTCTGCACGAACTGCAGTCCCCCTCTAGCTGATTGCATGTGGAACAGCTGTGGTAACATTCCCATAGCCAATTGCATGGAAACACACTCCAATATCTAGGAACATAAAGTGGGTGTTGGGCCTTTTCATTCACTGTGAGCAGGACCTCAATTTGGTGTTTGGCAAACAGCATCACAGATGGTATTGGGATTTACCTCTAACAACTGCAAAGCCGTGGTGGTGGTAAAGTCGCGGTGGTGCAGCGGTAGCATTGTCTGCTCACAGCAAGAGGTTCTCCCATTCGAGTCTCGGCTGGAGCGCCTTCTGTGTGGAGTCTGCATGTTCTCCCCATGGTCGAGTGGTGTTCAAAAGGCATGCGTGAATGGTTTTGTCTTTGTTGAAGGTTGGGCATCGAGCTGGCACCTCTGCACCGTAAAAATCTACTGCCAATCATTAGTGGACCGGAGTTCCGCTGTGGCGACCCCTAACCAGGAAAAGCCAAAAGAAGAAGAAAAAGAACATACACTGTGGAAACAGGCCAACAGACAGGAGGGGGATGTGCCAGGCATGACTACAGAATGTAAGTGTTTTCTGCATTTGGAGTAATGTCGATTTAACAGGGTGTTTGTGGATATGGCTGGTCTACATGACTTAATACCTGTCATGACAGTGTTATGTGTTTGAGGAAACTCCCACCTGCAGGGTAATCTGCCGACTGCGCAGTGTGAGGAGCTTTATGTTTCTTGTGTTACTCACAGAACACCTATCTTAGAACTGCAGAAGAATAGTCTGAGGATTGCAGTCAGTACATGGTGACAGCTGTGAGAGTTACTGACTTCATATCCTTCATAGGACATATGTCACAACAAACCCTGGTATGACAGTAAATGTATGAGTTTATCACAGCAACATGCCAATATTGGTCCAGTGTTTGTGGCTCCAGTCACAAGTCTGTCAACCTATGTACATATGTCATGCAGTAAGAGGTGCATATGTTCTGTACACCATTACTTATTGACATCATACCTGATAACAAGCCAGTCAGATATTAGACTGCTAGACATATTATGTATAGTAGGCGTTATTTCTGAGGACATAACCTGGGCATTCTGTGGTTATGTGTACAGTACTAGGGTCTGATTGTTGACAGTATGTGTATTGTGCATACATACCTTGGGCTGTGCACAGACTGTGGCAGATGCCATTGTTCTTGGTCCTGTTCTAGGTGATGTTACATGCTGCTCCAGTGTATGGTATCCTATTGGCTCACATGTCTGTAGGGCCAGGCATACACGTGTCCCATTCCGCAGACAGGCATTGGACCACACTGTGTCATGACCCAGTGTATGTAGGGTTAGTGCGTGAGTGGCATATATGAGGATGGTGTTTATCAG
>NC_056744.1:1115143728-1115148728 GCF_019279795.1 Protopterus annectens | reverse complement strand
TTGCAGGTAGCCCTCAGTCGGCCTGATTAACAAAGTCTTGGGTCCTGCATCAGTTGCTGTCCCTTCTTCTGTGACGTCAGGTCATCAAGGGTATAAAACATGCAGCCGATGCCATTACATCAGTTCTTCTTGCCCCAGATGTCAGGTGCCCCCTTATGGGAAGCAATTAAACATAAAAGCACAAAGATATACCTCCATCAAAAAAGCAAATACATCAAAAAGGCGTTTAAGCATAGTAAAAGAAAGTACAGGTATAGCCAAAAGAAGTTAGGGGGCTGGAGGGAGGGTAACCAGGACTGCAACAGTGAATACACTCGAACATCTACATTTATGGTAAGTGTACACAACTGTACTATGTTCTTCATGTTTCACTGTTGCAGTCATTACATTTGGGTGGAATCCCAAAGCTATGGTTTGGAGGAGGAATTTACATAGCATTAGGGCCAGCTATAAGGCCCTGCAAGACTGCAGTGGCAAAGCCAGCTCTGGATTTAGAGAAAATTGGAAAATGATAATGTTTGGTGAAAGTATGTACAGAACTCCAGGTAGCAGCTTCTAGGATATCTCTGGTAGGGACACCTCTGAGAAAGGCTGTAGAGGTAGATGCAGCCCTGGTGAAGTGAGGTCTGATCCCGTGGGGCATAGGTTTTCCATGGTGCTTATAGCAGAAATGAATGCAATGGCTTATCTATTTAGAAATGGTTTGCTTTGAAATAGCCTTCCCCTCTGCCCCTGCAGCAAATGCCACCGGTAGTTGTTCAAATTTCCTTTGAGGTTTAGTCCTGTCCAAGTAGAATCTAAGTTGTTGGTGCATATCTAAGGAATGCAGTATCCATTCCCCTTTATTCTAAGGATTGGAAAAGAAGGTTGGCAAATGAATGGACTGATTAAGAGCCACACTAGATACCACCTTGGGCATGAAGGATGGATTGGGTCTGAGGGACACCCTGTCCGCATGAAAGATGATGAAAGGCTCCACTGTCATAAGGGCCTGTAATTCAGATACCCTTCTAGCTGAAATGATTGCTAAAAGGAAAGCTGTTTTCCAAGAAAGAAATTTTAAGTCTGCAGTAGCAGCTGGGTCGAAAGGCAGTTGAGTGAGTTTCTCCAAGACAAAGTTAAGGTCCCAGGCTGGGGTTGGAGCTCTCCTGGGTGGTCTCAAATTTTTGGCCCCTCTGAGGAACTGCTTGAGCAGTGGATGAGAGAAGAGGGGAGGTTCTGTGTTATAATAAGCTGAAATGGCTGAGGCGTGGATTTTAATGGAGGAAAAAGACAGGCCTTTGTGAAGCATCTCAGTTAAGTATTGTAAAATCTGAGGTAAATTGGGCACTGCTGTGCTCATGCCTTGAGATTGGTTCCAGGGAAAGAATGTTTCCATTTTTCAGCATAAGATTTTCTAGTACTCGGCCTCCTTGCCTTTAAAATGATATCCATCACAGGTTTGCTGAGGGATGGTAAAGGAGAGATTAGGTAATTAGCTAAGCTGCTAGGTTCAGTGTTGGAAGCTGAGGGTGCAGAATCTGGTTCTCCTGCTGAGACTGCAGGGAAGGAGTCTGAGGCAGGTGCCATGGAGATAACCATGATACACTGCACAGGAGGGGGTACCAGTGTTAGCACGGCCAGTCTGGAGCAATCAAAATCATCCTTGGTTTGCCCTGTTTGATTTTTAGTAGTACTTTGGAGAACAGAGGCAGAGTGGGGAAGGCATAGACTGATAGGTTTTTCCAGCTGAAGGACAGAGCATCCACTTTCCAGGCTTGTTTGTGGGGAGTCCTTGTGCAAAATTTGTCCAATTGGTAGTTCTGGGGAGAGACAAACAGGACTATATCTGGGCTCCCCCATTTGCTTGTCAACATGTTGAAAATCCTTGGTTCCAGTTTCCAGTCATGTGGGTCCATGAGGTTTCTGCTTAGTCCGTCTGCCAGTGTATTTAATTTCCCTGGCAGGAACTGAGCTTGTAGGTGCACTTGGTAGCTCAAGGCTGTGTTCCACAATGCCATGGCTAGTCTGCAGAGGGTGTAAGAATGTGTACCCCCCTGCTTGTTTATGTACCACATAACAGTGGTGTTGTCCGTCTTTACCATTAGTTGTCCTGGAAGTATGTGGTCTTGAAGGCTGTCCAGAGCATTCTGTACAGCTAACATTTCTTTTTGATTGATATGCAGGTGTATTTGACTTGGGTTCCATTTGCCCTGAATGCACTTCCCTGCCAGGTGAGCCCCCCCATGCATAGTCTTTTGCATCTATTGTTAGGGTTTGGGTGGCAGGGGGTGGTGTGAAAGGTAATCCCTTGTTTTGGTGGCAGGCCTCTGCCCACCAAAGGAACTCTAGGCATAGGCAAGGTATGATATGAATCATTATTTCTAGATCTTGAGAATGTTGACAACATAGGCTTTTTCGATACCACTGCAGTTTCCTCATATGCAGTCTTGCATATGGAATTAGAAGAATGCAGGAGGCCATGAACCCCAAGGCTTGCAGTATTTGTCTTGCAGATAGCAGGGTTTTTGTGGCCACTTATTTGAAGTAGGTTATCAAATGAATTTGCTTTTTTGGCGTGAGGTAAGTCATCTGGGAAGTTGTATTCTAGCTTGCTCCCAGGAATATAATTTGTTGACAGGGTACCCGGTGTGATTTATTTTCATTTATGGTGTACCCCAGACAAGTTAGAACCTTTTTTACAAAGGCCAGATGATTCAAAAGTATGTCCTGGCTTTCTGCCTGAATTAGACAATCGTCCAGGTATGGGTATATTTGAATATTTCTTTGCCTGAAAAATGCAATAACTGGAGCTAGGCACTTTGTGAATACCCTGGGTGTAGTAGATAAGCCAAAGGGCAGTGCAGAGAACTGATAGTGTGTGTAGCCTGCTTTAAAGTGTAGGTATCTTCTATGAGATTCCCTGATTGGGATGTGCAGGTATGCTTCTTTTAAATCTAGTGTTGCTAACCAGGCATCTTTGCCTAGCATAGGAAGTAATTGGTGAAGAGTCAGCATCTTGAATTTTGGAATCTCCAGAAAGGTGTTTAGAGTAGACAGGTCCAGGATAGGACGGCATTAATTGTCTTTTCTGGGTACCTTTTCCTCTTCTTGTACCAGCTGAATAGCCCCCATGCTTAAGAGAGAAAGTACTTGTTTTTGGGCCTCAGCCCACTGATTTGGGGGTAGGTCCGGCCACCCACTTGGTGTTGGCAATGTGTGGAAGTGAAATCTGTATCCCTGGGACACTATATTTAAAACCCATTTGTCCTGGGTAATGAGTTCCCAATTCTTTGCATGAAGAACAATCTTTCCCCCCAAAGGGGCAGTCAGTTGATAAGTGCTTGGAAATTTTAAAAGGAAGTCATTGAGACAGTTTACCATAGGGGGAGTCTTATTATTCCCAGACTTGGAAGTGGAGGCCCCCCACTGCTTAGTTCTGTAAGTCCCCTGGGACTAAAACCTGGGGTTTTTGTTGTGTCTGGGTTTGGCTTGAGAAGACCTGGAAGGGGCTGGAAAGGACCAATTCTTAGAAGGCCAGTGCCTACTAAATCTAGGAAGCAGATCTTGTAAAAAAATAACAGTTTGCATAGATTTAGCTTTATCTTCCATCTTTTTAAGAACTTTCTCAGCCTTGTTGCCAAACAGGCAGTCCTGATTTAAAGGAGCATCCAACAATTTAGCTTTAACATGATCAGGCAAAGATTGCTCCTTAAGCCAAGCATGCCTTCTGAGCCAGTAACAGCAGCCCTGAGGCCTCTAATGAATCAAAACCACATTGCAAAGTATGTTTTCCAACTTGTTTGGCAGAATGCATTAAATCCTGTAATTTTTTATTTTCCACACAGTCAGGAATCAACATAATTTTCTGTTTAAGCAGTCCAATAATGTTGCTGATATTTTGACATATGAAACTGGCAGTTTAAAGCCCTAATGGCCAAGGTTGCAGATGTGTAAACCTTCTTACCCCATCTATCTAGCGGCCTGAAGTCTCTATCAGAAGGGGTAGGATTTTTAGCAGTAGAAGCCTTAATGCCCTTGGGCACCTGTGAAATAGTCTCTGAATCTGTCATAGGATTTTTGAAAAGGAACTTGTGGGACTCAGGGACCCTGTAGTATCTGTCAGGTTTTCTGAGAGCAAGAGGCAGGGAATCAGGGGCCAAACTAGATTCCGAAAAAGCATCAACAACAATGTCTAGTACAGGAGGAATAGCTAAAGGCCTATGCTGAGGTTGGAGAAGGAAATCCCTAAGACTCTTTTTTGAATCAGAAAAATCCTGGCATGCCCAGTGGAAATGCTCCATTAGAGTATGTAAGGTTTCCCTAAAAGAAAAATCCTCAGGAGGGGAAGCAGAGGGAAGAGTCCTCTTCATCAGAATCCTCAAAAGTAGATAAGGGCAAATCCAGATCATCAGAAGAGTAAGAAAAAATAGAAACCTGATCAGAAAATTCATAATCAACTTCAGTCCTAGGCCTCTCAGAAGGGGGGGGGGGTTGACTACCCCTGATTAGAGTTATTAGATCTTCAGCCATTCCTATAATTTGTTTTTTAGGCCTAGAGGACTGAGCATGTGGCCTGGGCGTCGTTTTTTTTAGACATGGATCGTGATTCAGGCCTAAGTAAAGAAGGAGGCGTTGGTTTAACATGCAAGTCCATAGGCCTGAATACACCCTCAGAAGCCAATGCCTGCACAGCGGCTCTGGACCCATCCATGTTAGAGACATCCACAGGTTCCATAGTTGGTAGCATCTCGCGGCATACCGGATTCCGAATGGGTCTCAGTAGAGGCCTGCGAATCAGAAGTAGCGGGTATCAGGGGCTGCGAAAGTGTCTCACTGAGTACCGGTGAACTGGTGACTGGCTTAGGAGAAGCATCGTCTGCAGTTTTGGACCTCGGCGGCCTTTCTTTGTCTTTATCTTTGCATTTTTTTCTGAATTCCAGTAGTCAGATGGGTAACCGATGACATTTCTGGATAATTAAACCGAAAACCAAAATATTTAGAGGCAAAAATATACTGAC